>NC_045444.1:50355007-50355714 GCF_002776525.5 Piliocolobus tephrosceles
CCATCAGAGTGAACAGGCAACCTACAGAATGGGAGAAAATTTTTGCAATCTACTCATCTGACAAAGGGCTAATTTCCAGAATCTACAAAGAACTCAAACAAATATACAAGAAAAAAACAAACAACCCCATCCAAAAGTGGGGAAAGGATATGAACAGACATTTCTCAAAAGAAGACATTCATACAGCCAGCAGACACATGAAAAAATGCTCATCATCACTCGCCATCAGAGAAATGCAAATCAAAACCACAATGAGATACCATCTCACATCAGTTAGAATGGCAATCATTCAAAAATCAGGAAACAACAGGTGTTGGAGAGGATGTGGAGAAATAGGAACACTTTTACACTGTTGATGGGATTGTAAACTAGTTCAACCATTATGGAAAACAGTATGGCAATTCCTCAAAGATCTAGAACTACATGTACCATATGACCCAGCCATCCCACTACTGGGTATATACCCAAAGGATTATAAATTATGCTACTACAAAGACACATGCACACGTATGTTTATTGCGGCACTATTCACAATAGCAAAGACTTGGAATCAACCCAAATGTCCATCAGTGACAGACTGGATTAAGAAAATGTGGCACATATACACCATGGAATACTATGCAGCCATAAAAAAGGATGAGTTTGCGTCCTTTGTAGGGACATGGATGCAGCTGGAAACCATCATTCTTAGCAAACTGTCACAAGAA
>NC_045444.1:50355814-50479421 GCF_002776525.5 Piliocolobus tephrosceles
GATGAGTTTGCGTCCTTTGTAGGGACATGGATGCAGCTGGAAACCATCATTCTTAGCAAACTATCACAAGAAGAGAAAACCAAACACCACATGTTCTCACTCATAGGTGGGAACTGAACAATGAGCTCACTTGGACTCGGGAAGGGGAACATCACACACTGGGGCCTATCATGGGGAGGGGGGAGGGGGGAGGGATTGCATTGGGGAGTTATACCTGATATAAATGATGAATTGATGGGTGCTGATGAGTTGATGGGTGCAGCACACCAACATGGCACATATATACATATGTAACAAACGTGCACGTTATGCACATGTACCCTAGAACTTAAAGTATAATAATAAAAAAAAAAAAGAATGTTTATCTTCTGGTCAAAAGTGAAGAATAAAAAGAGCTTGAGTAGACTCGCCTTCCCCAAACCTCCATCCCCTCACTCTAGCCAGGGCAATATTGATAAATGTTCCTTTAAATGAATCTTTTGTTTTCCCTAAAAAGGACCAAATATATTTGGCTTCCTGAAATGTCTGCTGCTGATTGATTCTTACTTCAAAGGCTGATGGGGTGGCTGTTACATGCTATATATAGCTAAGACGTTCATTACGGTTTGAGTTTTTTTCTCATTTCCTTTTTCAAAATGTATACCTGGAAAAGTTAGGAAAAGAAAGAAAAGAATATTGTTCCTTTAAAAGTATAACTAAAGTTTTATACTAAAATGTATAGTAAAAACTTATGTGTTAATCGCTGAAAATAGTGCCTGGATGAAAAGCAACAGAGGCTAGTAAAGAGTACTGGCATCTTTTAGGTCCCTGATTCTTCCCAAATAATCTGGAAAAGTGAGATTTTATACAGACACCAACACAACTACTTCCCAAAACTTCTAAGTTGCCTTCATGTAAATTAATAATATTAAAGATGTAATTCTCACATACTACTGTGTCTGATTATGAAAACTGCTAGACAGGATAGGTCTTTCCCACACGGGCACCCGCATCCTACAACCACTATTCCCAACCAAACTCACTCAAGGAGTATCTCTTCCTTTACCTGGCGCTGAACAGGGAAAGTTACACTAATTAAACTGTCATCCACATCTTGATCAACAGCAGCATCACTTTCAATGGAAAAAGGCAAGGGTAATACCACACATGTATGCTGAAGGTGATGAGAATAGGAAGAACTTCCTTTATAACCATTTTTCCTATGGTTAAGAGGACACTAAACAATAATTGCCTCCAAATATTTGGCTGCTATTAACATGTTCATCATAATAACTTTGGACTCTAAAAGAAATTTGGAGGACTTTAGGAAAGGATTAATATAATAAAATTCATTGTTATTCTTATATACATATGAAATGAAAGATAAAAGTAAGCTGAAAAAAATGTAAAAATATTCATCTTAACATGACTGCTTTTATAAAAATTCACTGTGTTCCTTAATTTCCTAATTTAGAACTTAAAAGTAATACCACACAAAGATGAAAAGTTATTCTTCCATAACTTAAAGCGATGCAACTACAAAATTGGGGTTCTTTTTCTATATAGTCTATCAGGTTTCATAATCAACATTATTTCATGCTTCATTCCTAGAACTGAGCATTTCATCTACTATATTACACGTGGGGTAAATGCACCTTCCCTGGTCACATCCACGAAGAGCATATTTTTAACCTAAGTGAAAATGTAGATTTAAAAAAAATGCACATTAACTGATTTGTAACACATGTGCATACATCTGAATTCCTAATATACTCTATCTTAAGGAGTGCAGCAAAAATAGCAGAACATAAATCTTAAGTTCAGAAATACATTTCTTATGTTAATGCACACGAAATTAAAATTAGATCCTAAAGAAGGAAAAAGATGTGCCTGTGTGTGTCTGCAAATAAATATCCAAGTTACATTTAGTATAAGTCTGAAAAGCAGTGCTAGAGTTAATGTAACACACGACCTATATTTTGGCTTGCGGTTTTTGGGTTTCCTGGAAAGCAGTCTGCTTTTAAAGGACCTGGAACTTAAAAAAATTACTGTTAGAAAGCCACAATGCAAAAGAGCTCACATGTGTATACTGTAGCTTTTAAAATTCCAAATCACTGGCATCTTTATACTAGATTGTGACAATCCCAGAATCAGTATTAAAATAAAAAATGAAACCACAATCAAAACTAATAATTAACAAAACATAATCTAAAATGCCAAGGAATATGTTCTGTAAATTATATTTTTAAGATCTAATCTTCAAATGTTGTAATGACAGAGAAAGACACATAATTCTTTCAAATATTTAAAACTTTAACATATACTATTATATGTTTTATTAAATACTTTATGTATTATGATATGATTTTATCACATAGGTTGCAAGCAAATAAAATCCAAGAATAAAAAATTCAATGTAACATTATAAATGGTGCCAAAGAATTACTTAACCAACAGAAAGTAATGTAAATTATTATAAAATATTGTTATGTAGTGTAATTTAAATGAATATAATGTAAATGTAAAATAAAATACAGGCTCAAGAATTTGGTCCTTACCATAGGTGATATGCTCTGTGAACTGCAGCCACTTCTACCTTGATATGGATGCATATAATTCTGGTACAGCTGCATGCCATACTGCAGAATAAATAAATAAAACACATTCCCACCACTTTTACTGATCTGATAATCTATGAAAATCAACATTTTCATCAATTATACAATATAAATATAAAAAGAATTAAAGCAAACAAGTAAAGCAACCAAAATTTTGAAAGATAAACTTTTAGTGCCCTGCAATAATACATTTAAAAAGACAATTGAAGTCTTTTACTTAGACCTACAACTTAAAGTCCAGCTCACCTGTACAGAGTTCTGGAGCTGACATTTCTACTCATTATTCTTAGCATCAAATTGTACCACAACTATCTGGCGTAGTACACTGCCTCATGATAAAAAAAAAAAAAAAAAAAACTCACTTGGGAAGGGTGATGTGCTTTCTGGTACAAAGATTCCAAAAACTTCACACGCATGCTATGCAACACTGTGCAAAATTTATTGTACCTCTCTGACGAATGACTAATGATTTATTTTCCCTCTTTGGTAAATCCATAAACATGGCCCTATGTTGAAAATTATCAACAATATAGCATCCTCATATCAAAACTATTAATACCGTTATTAATGTTTTACTTCAAATTCAGGGAAACCAAAACAGTGGGGAATCAAGCTGATTTCAAACAAAAGGTTTCAAGGTACAACGTAAGTGGCAGAAGATAAGAATTTCAGTGTCTTCACTTTCAGGAGGCAGCATCATATGGATTGAGCTGGCAGGACAGAATTGGAAAACAGGTCTGGATTATAACTGGATTATTAGTCTGAAAAACAGTAAGAATGCCAACTGCCAAGACCAAACTTGTCCTGGAGTTTTCCACATCTGAATTTGGAAGCTAACCTCCAAATTCAGGTTTAAGTCACTTTGTGAAAAAAAAAAAAAAGAAAGAAAAAGAAAGAAAAGAAACAGAAAACAATGGAATAAACAGCCTTTTTTCCCCTATATTCTGCAATTCTGTCCATTTCATAGAGCCATAATGAACTTAAAAGTTAGGTTTTATATGAAAGAGATTAAATAGACACCATGGAAGCAAATCTTACCCGAAGGATAAATTCTATTTAAACATTCCAACAGAGCTGTTTTTCTACTAAAGACTATTTCCTTAAAAGCAATTTTAGCACAATGGATATATTTGGTAATTAGGCAAAAAAAAAAAATCAGAGGGGGTCTAGAGGAGTCACTGTTTTCAAGATTTTGCTTTTAACATGAAGGCAAACCCACACTCATTTAAAATTCTCTGTGTTGACTTCTTATCCAATTATTTTCCCAACTTCTAAAAATTATTTTTTAATTTAAGGTTTGATTGACATTAATGGGACCTAATGAAATTTATTTCAAATCAACTCTAAGCCTACAATAGCTTTAAAAAGAAGGCAGAGGAGCTTAATTCCTAGTCAAATTCATTTTGGAGAATATATAATAACCTCAAACCAACATTTTCACAAGAAACATGCTGCTTGGCCACCTTTTATTTATCTGCATTGAAAAGCCTGCTACCTACTAATAAGTCTGTTTTCTTCAAAGATGTATTGTCCCTGGTACCTGCAGTGTTAGGTAGTTTCCTCTGTGCTGCTGGAGGTCTTTAGTAGGCATTTAACTCTGGACAAGAGGTAGGGCGGGGGTCACCTTAACATTTCCCCATCCTATGGCGGGGCAGATAGGGGACCAAAATATGTTAGGGAGGACCTAGCAGAGTTCTAATTGAAAGGGAAGGAAAAGAGACAACATGCAACTAGCACATTACACATAAGAAAATCTCCCATTGTCTAAGTCTCAGATGTTCTATAATTCTATGTGTAATTAGAATTTATCCAAAGAGAAAAAGAGAGTCTCCATCTGATCCATATGAAGACTTACTGTACATATAAAAGAAAAGGACATAAGAATAAAACAAGTGGCCACATTCTTGGTGGGAGGTTGTATCTAACAAGTGGTGTGTGATGAAAAAAGAGGGCACTCCCAGTTCAGCCAAGATAATATCTCCTTGTTCATCCCCACTAAGTACAATGGTAAACTCTGGAAATAACACAGTAGACAACAAAAGAAAACAAAGTACGTGTTAGAGACACTTCTACCATCCAGTGAGCCCAGCTGCACCAGCCAGGGGGATTCAACAGGAGGAGCCCTGCTGACAAGAAATTGCCAGGGAAGCCAACTCACTCCACCATTAGAATGCCACAGGTGTGTCTGTGTTGTGAGACCTGGAGTAAGCCCTGGATTCCTGTGATCTGGATATTTTATAGTGTAAAAGAGATCATATCATCTCTTTCCTGTTTGGGTTCTCATAGATTCCACATAAGGGGTCTCACAGATGCCTCCTCCCTCTTCAGTCTCATCTGGAAAAGCTTCGCCATTATTGAAATGAACAGGAAACACGGATGTGGTAGGTGGAATAATGGTCACCCAAAGATGTCCACATCCTAATTTCCAGAGCCTATATTAAGCTACATGGAAAAAGGGAATTAAGGTTGTCAATCAGCTGATTGTGAGGTGAGGTGATGATCCTGGATTATCCATGTGGGCCCAGTGTAATCACAAGGGGCCTTAATAAGTGGAAGGGAGAGGCAGAAGAGGCAGAACCAGGGAGATGGCAGTGTGAGAAATACTTGGTGTGACAGTGTTGGCTTTGAAGACGTTGAAAGGGCCCCCAGACAAGAAGTCTGGGGGGATTTTAAAGGCTGCCAAAAAACAAGGTAACTGGATTCTCCTCTAGAGCCTTCAGTAAGAAATGCAGCTCTGCCAACACCTTGATTTAATCCAGTAAGACTCATTTCAGGCTTCTGAACTAAAGAACAATACATTTATGTTGCTTTAAGTCACTACCCTGGTGGTAATGTGTTACAGCAGTCGTAGAAAACCAACACAATGAAGCATCTTTCATGGGAATCTGTGATTGAAAGATGCCTTAAGAACAGTAAGATGAGAAAAAATAATGAGAAGGGAACATTCTTCCAGGAACTAAGCATCATGAAAATGGAAGAATTAAAGAAAGTTTTTAGTGTATTTCATCCATTTTTAGATGTGCATTTCAAAATTTAACATCTATAAATTTAACTGCACCCTATAATCTATAACATCTTATATTCACTATGGACCTAGTGATTTGTCATTGCCTGATACCTTTGGTGGGATTAAGAAATCACCAGCATCAAACCTTACACACACAATATTAGTGGAACACAGCCCCATGCCATATCCTGTGGAAAATACAGGTATCTGTGACTCTGAGATGAAAATGATTCAGAAAAGCCAGGCTTAGAATACGAAGAAGTTTTAAAGATACCTCAATTAATGCATTCTACTGCATTCTACTTATATATTTTATTTTATATTTATGTGTGTATATACTTAATGCACATATATGTGTATGTGTAAAATACATTTATGTCTGTGTGTGTGTGTATATATGAGTGTGTGCAAATAAAAGTGATTAAATTACAAAATCTAGGTTTAAATAAACCTAACATAACTATCTCAATAAATAAAACAAAAAATATAAGTGATATGAAAGCATCATGTCATCGTTTTATTGGCATCATTTTTTTTCCTTCTAATGCTAATAAAAATACTGATGTATCCTGGTAAAAACCAATAGTTTCTCAGATTAAGTGAAATGTTGATTAAACGAAGTAGGCTTACCACCTGCTTCTGTATTGGGTGTCAAACTTTAAGCCCAAGGGAGGAAGAGAGGAAGATGGGTTAACAAGGTTGAAGAACATCCCCCTTGCAGCCTCGCCTGATTTCCAGTTTTGAAAACAGAGAAAACCAAAAACCACAAGGTAATTTTCTCTACCATAACTCTTGATGGAGTAGAGCCTTCCAAAGAGTACCAGCCTCTTTATCTGTGAAATTGGATGACTAGACAAAGTTAGTAGTTCTTATTCAGAATCCCTAAGGATGGGGCGGGGACCACATGTAAATTCAGAAAGCTTCTCAGGTGATTTTAACAGCAGAATATTTGAAAAACAAGCAAACCTCTCATAAAGAAGTAAACATGGTGGCTATCTGCCAAAACAGCAAAAGAATGTAAATTTCACAGTTAAACAAAAAGCTTCATTTAAATCATTTTTTAAAACTTTCTTCCAATATCACTTCACATCCACTAGAATGACCATAATTAACAAGAACAGGAACCAAAAAAAGTAAATATCAAGTATTGACAAATATATGAAGAAATTGGAACTCTCATGCATTACTGGTAGGAATGCAAAATGTTTCAGCCACTGTGGAAAAACATTTTGGCAATTTCTCAAAAAACTAAACATAGAATTACCATATAATCAGCAATTTCATTACTACATGTATTCCCCCAAAATTGAAAACCTGTACTCAAACAAATGCATACACACATATTCATAGCAGCACTATTCACAATAGTCAAAGGTAGAAACAACCTAAATGTCCATCAGTGAAAAAATGGATAGACTGTGTTTATCCAACATATAGATAGATATAGAGGGCTATACATACAATGGAATAGTACACGGCCATAAAAAGGAATAAAGCACTAACATATGCTTCAATGTTGGTGAAACACAAAACATTATGCTAAGTAAAAGCCAGAAACAGAAGGTCACATACTGTATGATTCCATTTATATGAAATACCTACAATAGGTAAATCTACACAGACAGAGGCAAACTAGTGATTGATAGGGTCTGGGAGTAACGCTTAATGGGTATGAAGTTTGCTTTTGAGGTGATTAAAATGTTTTGGAACTGAATGTACTAAATGCCATGAATTATTCACATTAACAATCGTTTGATTAATTTTATATTTTGTGAATTTTACCTCAATTTAAAAATTGTAAGAACACAAAATAAAACTTTCTTCTAAACCTGGTATGATAATAATTCTGATTATGACATTCTGTCCTTCTTTGCCCTGATCTATCTTAAGTCGGATGCTAGGAAAAAGTCAACAGAGAGCAGAAGAGGTAAAAATGGCAAAGGCAGAAGAAAAAAAGTACACCTGGAAAATATGCAAACTACAAATCAATTGAAAAGTTTACTGCATCCGCTTCTTCAGGGTAAATGAAATGGGGGAACCTAAGGACTTCACAATGCTCCAGGTGCTCTGATTTTCATTTCTAACTATATTGAAAAGCTAGTTTTAGTACACTCATTGTTAATAATCTAAATCTTCCTGTAGTAAGAAAAGGATTACATATACATTACACACATGTAAAATGCATAATCATTATATTGGCAAATGATATTAGTGCCTAGGCATAAATTATAAAGAGTACCTTAGAAAATGTTAAATGCTCTTATTTTAAACCAAAAATTTAGTAATAACGATAAATTATGTATTTTGTTGGCTTCAGCAGCAGCAATACTAACTAATGTGGACAGGCACATTGCTTGGACTGTATCTTTTCAACAACAACAACAACGACAACAACAAAATTTTGTAATTTCCTCCCTAACTGTGATACCAAATCAGTATCTTTAAAAGGAAATAGTTGATAATTGTTATAAGTATACATTTTAAGTTTTGCTCAATTTACTGGCAAACAGTTTTTGAAAATAAATGTGCATTCTATACATTCTGGAAGAAATCAGTTCTGCTTTTATTTCCTATGAGCGTCTACCTTTAGAATATTGTTACTCATTTCAAAATCGCTCAGCAGCAACAAATAATTATGCTTACAGAAGTTGTAATTTCTACTTAGCACAAGAGTAGATGTTTAAAAAACATATTCATAGTAAAATTGTACAGTAATTTGAGTCATGCTTATTAAACTAGAAAGCAATTTATAAAACACAAATCAAACACAAAACAGTTACATTAAATATCACAAGGGTGGGCACGTTTTAAAATACACTTTACCTTGGATTGTTGGCAACATTTTAAGAATGCAGACTTAGTCTTGTATAGGAGACATTTCATTCAGTTATACTGGCTATGTAATACCTTCACAAAAGTAAAAATCAGAACATTTCTAGAAATGGAATACTTCACACACAAAAGAGAAATGTATTAGGTTATCCAATTCTACTCCAAAATGTTTATCATTTAGAATTTTAAAAATATACACATTTGGTGGTTATTTTTCTTCTTTCTCATGTAGCCACCCAGTGAGACTTCATGTTCTGAATTACAGATATTTTCTAACTTTTATGGTACTCACAGCATTTAATAGAAATTCATGCCTCCGGCAAGATTACCTTAAGCAATCTAATCGCGGTCACCCAGCACGTCCTACTCTGCTCTTCTTCTGCACAGAGCATTTTCAGGTCTCGGGGCCCTCCCGCTTTGTTAGGCTAGAAGGCCACAGCACATTGTTTATCGTTAATGCATATCTTGAAGGTAACACCTGTTGAAATAAAAGCCACTAAAATTCTCCTATATATAAGAGAAAGCTGTCTCTTTTCAAAAGAAATTAAAAGAAACTCAAGCTTACCTAAAAGGCTGAGGCTTGCTTTATTCATCTATCAAAATATTAAGCCTGTACCTTAAAGCAGAATCCATAGTTAGTCGGTGCTCCATGTTTTTTTTTGCCTGCCAGTGACACATAAATATCACTATTGCCAAATTCGCTGAAAAACTGCAAATGCCGCGGTTCCTAAAAAAAAAAAAGTATTGAAATGGATACATATTTTTGCATTATCTTTTTTGTTTGTTTATATTATATAATTGATACCTTGGGCAAAAACTTATGACTAGCAGAAGCTCAGTATGATGTCACAAAAATAAAAGGAGAAAAAGAAATCTAAGTTACTATATCTTTAATTAACCAGGAGCTGGATACAATTTTATTTAATTTGAGAAGTGAAAATTTTGTTTATAATTTAACTTCCAATAATATAAATAAAGTCCTGTTTTAAACTTCTGATTCTCTTTAACCACCATTTCAAGGAATCTGAGAGAGAAAAAAGTTAGCAAAGATTGGCTTTTGGAAATGTATTCCTCATCCAGCTTTCAAATAATGGTAGCTCAACAAAGGGGAGAAGGTTGGTTTGAGCTTCCATAGCCATTAGAGAAGATAAAAGAGAACAAGACAATGATTCCTGCTTCATTCACACACAGTCATCCCTCACATTTGTGTACAGCGGAACACACCACAGGAAGCAGCGACTGCAGGAATCTCTAACTTTACAAAAGGAAAGAAAGAAAGTCTGTACAGATAGATGAGTTCAGGGAAATTAGCTGGCAGAGGAATGTTTCTGATTTTCAACACAAAGTGGAATCATGAACAGCTATTTCTTCTCTGGGAAATCCAAGAGATTTAAAACTGGTCATGGGAAATCACTAGGTCATATTACTCTGTGATAGGTTAATAACTTGGAGAAGTGCTTAATTCTGAGGTTGAATGTATAATCAAAACTGACCAAAATGCATTTGTTCTCTAAAACCTTGCTGCTAGGAGTGTGGTCTCAGACCAGCAGCATCAGTATCACCTGGGAGGTTGTTAGAAATGCAAACTTTCAGGGCTCATCCCAGACCTCCTGAATCAGTATCTGCATTTTAACAAGATCCCAGGTGATTCATAAGCACTAAAATTTGAGAAGCAGTGGAAAAAAAAAAAAAAAGAAAAAGCACCCCACAGAAGAACACTGAGCAAAACAGGCAACCCCACTCAAATCCAAAAACCAAAAGAACCTTTCATTGTCATTTACCGGTGTTACTCCACCTCTGATAACTGGGAGACCAAGAGTTTCTCTGTACGTTACTGTTCTTAAGCATTTTAATCTAACGAATGACTGTAGTTTCTAACACCATTGGAGAATAAGACAGGAAAGAAAATTGTTTTAAAAAGACCCCGAATAGGACCCTTGGTAAAAGGTAGGAGGAAGGAGAAAGGTACACTTATTTCTATGGCTTTAAAAATCTTATTCCTTGATAGAAACTAATTTGCTGGTAAAAATGTTTGATATCTATGAAGATGGAATAAAACCATCCCTGTCCACTGATGCTGTAGAAGTCAATATAGTTCAGTTATTCAAAGGAGAGTAAAAGGTAGCTCAAGAAACACTGGAAGGCAATAAGATTATGATGAGGTCTTTTCTCTTGATTGATTTTTCTTCCACCACTGCAGACATGCTAAGGCTTACTGGCACTACAAGGCTATGAAGTCGAATTGGCATGGTTAGCAAAATGTAAGTATGTGTACATTTGTACATCTCCCCAGGTGTACGGACATGGGGAGGTGGAGAGAAGAATACTTCGAGATTTCTCTGTAAATATATTCCTGACCACATTTTTAAGGCTTGCAGCAGTGGTCAACTAAATTTAGAACTAAAACCAATCAAGACCTCCTCAGAGAAGAGGATAGGAAATGGTCTCTTTGCCAGGTAGAAATGCCATATATGACACTAGGAAGGGCAGAGCAAGATGGCTGAACAGAAGGCTCTATCTATCCTCCCCGCAGCAGGAACACCAAATTTAACATCTACACCAAAAAAAAAAAAAAAAAAAAAAAAAGCACCTTCCTAAGAACCAAATCAGATGAGCACTAACAGTACCTGGTTTTAGAGGGGAGCCCACTACCATGAAGGTTGAGTCTCAGTCCTGGTGCATTCACCCAAGATGACTGGAGAGCCCTTAGGCCTTAAGTGAACATCAGCAGTCCCCAGCAGTACTCCCTGCGGCCTTCATATCACTGAAAGAGGCACTGAAGGAGGTAGCAAAGACTGTCTTAAATTGTCAGCACCTCCCCTCTCCTGTTCCTCAGCAGGAGAAAGAATCTGTGTACTTGGGAGAGGGCGAGCTCAGTAACTGTGAGACTTTGCATTGAACTGGGTTCTGCCCTGTCACAGTGGAAAGCAAAACTGGACTGAACTCAGCTGACACCCACCCATAGAGGGAGGATTCAGACCAGCCCTAACCAGAGGGGAACTACCCATCCTAGCAGTTAGAACTCGAGTTCTGGCAAGCCTCCCAACCGGGGACTAAACTACGCTGTGGTCCTAAATAGACATGAAAGGCAGTCTAGGCTGCAAGGACTGCAACTTCTAGGCAAGTCCTAGTGATGAGCTGGGCTTGGAAGCCACGCACTTGGAGGGCACACAAGCTAGTGAGTAACAGCTGGGGTGGCTACAGGAGTCCTTGCACTACCCTTCCCACAACCCCAGGCAGCACAGCTCGTGGCTCCGAAAAGAGATCCCTTCCTTCCACTTGAGAGGAGAGGGAAGAGTAAAGAGGATTCTGTCTTACATCTTGGATACCAGCTTAACCACAGTAGGACAGGGCACCAGAGTTGTGAGGCCCCCATTCAGAAGGTAGCTCCCAGATGACATTGTTAGACACACCCTGAGCCAGAAGGGAACCCACTGCCTTGAAGGGAAAAACCTAGTCCTGGCAGGATCTATCACCTGCTGACTAAGAGATCTTGGGCCCTGAATAACCTGCAGTGATACCCAGGTAGTAATCCATGGGACTTGGATGAGACCCTAAGATATATCCTAAGATATGCTGGCTTCAGGTGAAACCCAGCACATTTCCAGTTGTGGTGACTATGCTGAGAGATTCCTTCTGCTTGAGAAAAACAGAGGGAAAAATAAAGGAGACTTTGTCTTGTATGTTCGATTCCAGCTCGGCCACAGTTGGGTAGAGCACTGGGATGGTTCTGAGGGCTCCCCAGTTCTGGGCCTCAGCTCTTGGATGATATTTCTGAACATGTTCTGAGTCAGAGGGGAGTCCACTACCATGAAGGGTGAGTCCCAGACCTGGTGGCATTCACCACAAGATGACTGAAGAGCCCTTGGGCCTCAGATGAACATCAGCAGTCCCTAGCAGTACCCCCTGGGGACTTGTAGTAATAGTACCATGGGGTGAGGCTCCTCTGCCAGTGAAAAGTGAGGGGAAGAGTGGGAAGGACTGCATCTCGTGGTTTGAGTGCCAGCTAAGCCATAGTAGAATGGAACAGGTAGATTTCCAAGGTTTTTTGTTTGTTTGTGTGTTTGTGTGTTTGTTTGTTTTTGTTTTTTGAGACAGAGTTTTGCTCTCGTTGCCCAGGCTGGAAGGCAATGGCGTGATCTCAGCTCACTGCAACCTCTGCCTTCTAGGTTTAAGTGACTCTCCTGCCTCAGCCTCCCAAGTAGCTGGGATTACAGGCTTTTGCCACCACGCCTGGCTATTTTTTTGTATATTTAGTAGAGATGGGGATTCACCATGTTGTCCAGGCTGGTCTCTAACTCCTGACCTCAGGTAATCCACTCGTCTCAGCCTCCCAAAGTGCTGTGATTACAGGTGTGAGCCACCACACCTGGCTGATTTCCAAGGTTTTTGGCTATAGTCCCTGGCTCCTAGATGGCATCTTGAGACCAACCCAGGGACTGGGGGAACTTGCTGCCCTGAGGGAAGGACACAAGCCTGGCAGGCTTCACTACGTGCTGACTGTAGAGATCCAGGGCCTTGAGTAAACATAGATGGTAGCCAGGTAGTGGCTCATGAAGCATTATACCACAAGGAAATACATGCACACACATAAGACCCGCACACAAGAACAGCAACAAAGGAAAACTGTGTATGAAAGAAAGAAGGAAGCTATACAAGAACAGCTGGGGGAAAATATGGGGAAAAGTCAAGTATAACTATTTTCCAGCTCCATATCTCCTATTAAGACCATTACGCAAACATCTGGTCGCCATCATTAGCTGTTATGAGCATTGCCATTTGTTGGCTTCATCCTCCATAAAACATATCCAGAACTGAGATTGCTATTTGTCTTCTAAGAGAGTTACCTTCTAGCAAATATGCTATTCCTGTTTATTTTTATTTTCTATTTCTTAATTTTCTTTTATCTTTAAGAACATTTTTAACTGCTTCCTCTTCTTTGATATCATCAGCCACACAAATCTGGCCTTTTGCCATTTAATCTTGTGGCCATTCTTTTAGTCTCCCCTCTACTGCTTGTCCTAGGTTAGACCCCATCGCTTCCACCTGGCTTAATGAAATGATCATCTAATTAGCATCTGTGTCTATAACCAATTCCCTCTCTCTCTACTTCTCTCTCTCTCTCTTTCCCTTCCACTCCTCCCTCTCTGCCTCCTTTGCCTTCTTCCCTTCAATCTCTTTCTCTCTCTTTCAATCTCTCTCTCCTTGATCTTTTAAGCTCCCTGTGACCAAACTAATCTCAAGATACTCTTTTGGTAATTTCACTCCCTTGTTCAAACATTTCAATGGCTTTCTGTAATGGGTTGAATAGTAACCCCCTCAAAAAAATATACCCATGCCCTAATGCCAGGAAATTGTAAATGTAACCTTAATTCAGAAAAAGGGTCACTGAAGATATAATTAAGTTAAGGATCTTGAGATGAGATTATTCTAGATTATCCAGGTGGGCCCAAAATCCAATGACATGTGTTGTTATAAGATACATACAGAGAGGAAGGGAGAAGGCCATGTGAATACAAAGGCAGAGACTGGAATAAATCAAGCCATGGGGCATCTGAAGTCATAACTAGCCAAGACAGAAAATCCTAACAAAAATGCAAAAAAAAATCACATAACAAGAATGGAAAAGAAGTAGTCAAATAAATAATGGATGTACATTTCTAGTATGAAAAAAAGATGAGTTTTCAGATTGAATGTGTATGCTAAGAATCAAGCAAGATTTAGCAGACTATATTTCGACACACCTAGTAATATAGCAGGGAAATTACTGCACGCCAGTGTTTATAAGAATGTTTGAAAAATTGCTAGAGAAAAAAGACAGTGTAACCATAAAGAAGCAACGGTGCTTTCACTGACAACTATAGATGCATGAAAATAGAATAACAATAATCACCCATAAAAACTCTCAAAAGAATTTTTACTTGAAAGACATCAATGCATTGCATAAAATGTCAACACTTACATGCCAAAGACTATATAATATAATGGACATAGACTAGACACAGAAAACAGACAGAACTGTAGAATACATATGTATGTTTAAGTGATAATGTATGTGCATATGAACTTCTGTGTAACCATTACATAGGTAAACATATAAGTACATAGATAAATATATCTATTCATCCCTGATGACAGCATCATAACTTCCTCTAGGAATTTACAATATATGTAAGGAAAAAAAGTAACACACACAAAATAAAGTGAAGTAAAGGAACAGGAGGCAGGATTAACTTGCAGCTCCCACTCTGGTGGGCAGAATAGCATGAGGAGACTCACACTGTCAACTTTTGCTCCAAGAACTACCACAGGAACATACAAGGAAAGCCAAGAGAATCCACAGACCCTTTAAAGGAAATGGATTGCTGCTGCAGGGCCCCCAGAAGACAGCCAAAAAACTGTGAGTACCCAAACTGTGAAAAGGGGGATCAACCACCCCTGAACACACACCCTCACTGGGGAACCTGAAGGTCCAGATCACAGGAGAAGGATGTGACATTACCTACAGCTGAGACAAATTCAGAGTTGAGCGAAATACAGGGTAGAAAAAGCATCAGGAAAAGCCTGTGGGCACTCTTGGTCCCCGGGGAAGCCTTTTCTGACTGTCTCACAGGGGTCCCTGGGGAGGGCTGCCAGAGGAACTTGGAAAAGACCACAGAAAGAAGGAAACTTCCAGCTGAACTTTGTAACAGTTTCAACTGACTCAATGTTTCCTAGACAGAACCTGGGGGAGGGGGTGAATCAGGAGTGCAAACACAGTACAGAAGCCGTGGCAGGCCGGGAGGTGCAAAACCTGTAAGCCTTGCTTGCTTTCTCAGTTAGGAGGCTGGTAGCCTGGGGCAAGTTCTCAGCCCTGTTCACCTGCTGCCTGGAAAAATACTTAGTGCTGTTGGTGGGGCATTGTGGGAGCTAACCTGAACTTCTAGGCTACACAGGAGCTGGATGAGGCCTGTAACTGCCAGTTTTCCACCACTTCTCTGGTGACCTACTGTATGATGCAGCAGAGGCAGCCATAATTCCCCTAGGAACATAACTCCATTGGCCTGAGGACCACACCTCCATCCCCTACAGCAGCCGCAGCAAGCCCTGCCCAAGGAGAGTCTGAGCTCAGACATGCCTAACCCTGCCCCACCTGATGGTCTCTCTCTACCTGCTCTGGTAGCCAAAGACAAAGGACATAATCTTTTGGGAGCTCCAGGGCACCATCCACCACCTGATCTTCCCTGTACTACTGCAGCTGATATGCTCTTGACAGCACCAACTCTGAGTTGGAGGCCAACCAACACAAAACTAGCACAATAAACAAAACTACAACTAAGAACCCTCACAGAGTCCACTTCACTCCCCCTGCCGCCTTCACTGGAGCAGGTGCTGGTATCCATGGCTGAGAGACCTGTGTTCACATCACAGAACTCTCTGCAGACACTCCAGTACCAGCCCAAGGCCCGGTAGCTCCAGTGGGTGGCTAGATCCAAAAGAGAAGTAACAATCACTACAGTTTGGCTCTCAGGAAGCCACATCCCTAGGGGAAGAGGGAGAGCACCCCATTAAGGGAGCACCCCGTGGGGCAAAAGAATCCGAACAGCAGCACTTCAGCCCCAAATCTTCCTTCTGACATAGCATACCCAAATGAGAAGGAACCAGAAAAACAATATTGGTAATATGACAAAACAAGGTTATTTCATACCCCTAAAAGATCACACTAGCTCACCAGCAATGGATCCAAACCAATAAGAAACCTCTGAATTGTCAGAAAAAGAATTTAGAAGATTGATTATTAAGCTCATCATGAAGGCACCAGAGAAAGGTGAAGTTCAACTTAGTGAAAAAAAAAAAAATGATACAAGATATGAAGGGAAAAATCTTCAGTGAAATAAATAGCATGAATAAAAAACAATCACAATTTTTCAAAATAAAGAACACACTAAGAGAAATGCTCTGGAAAGTCTCAACAATAGAATCAAACGAGTAGAAGAAAGAACTTCAGAGCTCAAAGTCAAGGCTTTCAACTTAGTCCAACAAAGACAAAAGAAAAAAAAAAAAAAAGAATTTAAAAGATGAACAAAGCCTCCAAGAAGTTTGAGATTATGTTAAATGACCAAACCTAAGAACTGGTATTCCTGTGGAAGAAAAGAAATCTAAAAGTTCGGAAAACATATTTGAGGGAATCATCAAAGAAAACTTCCCCAGCCTGCTATAGATCTAGACATCCAAATACAAGAAACTCAAAGAACACCTGGGAAATTAATCACAAAAATCATCACCTAGGGAAATAGTCATCAGGTTATCCAAAGCGAAGTCAAAGGAAAAAAATCTTAAGAGCTCTGAGGTAAAAGCTTCAGGTAACCTATAAAAGAAAACCTACCATGATAGTGTGCACCTGTAATTCCAGCTACTTGAGAGGCTAAGGCAGGAGAATCACTTGAACCTGGGAGGTGGAGGTTGCAGTGAGCCAAGATCACGCCACTGCACTTTAGCCTGGCAACAGGGTGAGACTCAAAGAAAAAGCAAAAAAAAAAGAGAAAACCTACCAGATTAATAGCAGATTTCTCAGCAGAAATACTACAGGCTAGAGGGGATTGGGGCCCTATCTTTAGTCTTCTTAAACAAAATAATTATCAGCCAAAAATTTTGTATCCAGTGAAACTAAGCAGTCTTTTCCAGACAAACAAATGCTGAAAAAAATTCTCCACTACCAGGCCAGGACTACAAGAGCTGCTAAAAGGAGCTCTAAATCTTGAAACAAATCCTCAAAATACACCAAAATAGAACCTCTTTAAAGAATAAATCTCAGTATTTTGGGAGGCCAAGGTGGGTGGATCACTTGAGGGCAGAATTTTGAGACCAGCCTGGCTAACATGGTGAAACCCTGTCTCTACTAAAAATACATAAATTAGCCTGGCATGGCGGTCCTTGCCTGTAATCCCAGCTACTTGGGAGGCTGAGGCAGAAGAATCACTTGAACCCGGGAGACGGAGGTTGCATGAGCCGAGATGGTGCCCCTACACTCCAGCCTGGGTGACAGAGCAAGACTCCATCTGTATTAGTCTGTTTTCATGCTGCTGATAAAGACATACTTTATCAGCATGAGACTGGGAAATTTATAAAAGAAAAAGGTTTAATGGATTCACAGTTCCTCATGGCTGGGGAGGCCTCACAATCACAGCAGAAGGTGAAAGACACATCTCACATGGCAGTAGACAAGAAAACTTGTGCAGGGAAACTCCCCTTTATAAAACCATCAGATCTTGTGAGATTTATTCACTATCACGAGAATAGCATGGGAATGACCTGCTCTCATGATTCAGTTATCTCCCACCGGGTCCCACACACAGCACGTGGGAATTGTGACAGTACAATTCAAGACAGGATTTGGGTGGGGACACAGCTAAACCATATCACCATCTTACAAAAAAAAGAATAAACCTCACAGCTCACAAGACCTATAAAACAAAAACACAATGAAAAAAGAAACAAGGTATTGAGGCAACAAATAGCACAATGAATAGAAAAATAGCTCAGTACCTCACATCTCAATACTAACATTGACTGTAAATGGCCTAAATGTTCCACTTAAAAGATACACAATGGAAGAATAAATAAGAATTCACCAACCAAGTATCTGCTGTCTTCAAGAGACTCATGTAACATATAAGGACTCACAAAAACTTAATGTAAAGGGGTGGAAAAGACATTCCATGCAAATGGACACCAAAAGAGAGCAGGAATAGCTATTCTTATGTCAGACAAAACAGATTTTAAAGCAACAGCAGTTACATTATATAATGATAAAGGGAATTGTCCAGTAGGAAAAAATCACAATCCTAAATATATATATGTACCTAATCCTGGAGCTCCCAAATCTATAAAACAATTTCTATTAGACATAAAGAAATGAGATAGACAGCAACACAATAATAGTGGGGAATTTTAATACTCTACTAACAGCACTAGGCAGATCATTAAGACAGAAGGTCAACAAAGAAACAATGGATTAAACTATACCTTAAAACAAATGAACTTAACAGATATTTACTGAACATTCTATCCAATAACTATATTCTATATATTCTAATATATGAATAGAATATACATTCTATATATACAGAATAACTATATATTCTAATACATGAATAGAATATATATTCTATTCATCAGCACACAGAACATTCTCCAAGATAGACCATATGATATGCCACAAAACAAGTCTCAATACATTTTTTAAAATTGAAATTATTTCTTTTTTTTTTTTTTTTTTTTTTTTTTTGAGACGGAGTCTCGCTCTGTCGCCCAGGCTGGAGTGCAGTGGCCGGATCTCAGCTCACTGCAAGCTCCGCCTCCCGGGTTCACGCCATTCTCCTGCCTCAGCCTCCGGAGTAGCTGGGACTACAGGCGCCCGCCACCTCGCCCGGCTAGATTTTTGTATTTTTTAGTAGAGACGGGGTTTCACCGTGTTAGCCAGGATGGTCTCAATCTCCTGACCTCGTGATCCGCCCGTCTCGGCCTCCCAAAGTGCTGGGATTACAGGCTTGAGCCACCGCGCCCGGCCTGAAATTATTTCAAGTACTCTCTCAGAACACAGCGTAATACATTGGAAATCACTCCAAAAGGAAACCTCAAAATAATGCAAATACATGGAAATTAAATAACCTGCTCCTGAATGATTGTTAGGTCAACAATGAAATCAAGATGGAAATTTAAAAAATTCTTTCAACTGAACAATGATAGTGACACAACCTATCAAAACATCTGGGATACAGGAGAGGCAGTGCTAAGAGGAAAGTTCATAGCCTTAAATGCCTACATCAAAAAGTCTACAAGAGCACAAATAGGCAACCTAAGGTCACACCTCAAGGAACTAGAGAAACAAGAACAAACCAAACCCAAACTCAGCAGAAGAAAAGAAATAACAAAGATCAGAGCAGAATTAAATACAATTGAAACAAATATAACAATACAAAAGATAAATGAAATAAAAAGCTGTTTCTTTGTAAAGATAAGCAAAATTGATAAACCATTAACCAAGATTAACCAAGAAAAGAAGAGAGAAGATCCAAGTAAGGTCAATTAGAAATGAAACAGGAGATATTACAACCAATACCAGAGAAATACAAAAGATCATTCAAGGCTACTATGAACACCTTTATGCACATAAACTAGAAAACCTAGAGAAGATGGATAAATTTCTGGAAAGATAACCCTCCTAGATTAAACCAGGAAGACATAGAAACTCTGAACAGACCAATAACAAGCAGTGAGATTGAAATTGTAATAAAAGAAATTACCAAAAAAAAAAGTCCAGGACCAGATGGATTCACAGCTAAATTCTATCAGACATTCAAAGAAGAATTGGTACTAATCCTATTGACACTATTGCACAAGACAGAGAAAGAGGGAATCACCCCTATATCATTCTATAAAGCCAGTATAACCCTAATACTAAAACCAGGAAGGGACATAACAAGAAAAGAAAACTACAGACCAATATCCCTGATGAACATAGATGTAAAAATCCTTAACAAAATACTAGCCAACTGAATCCAATGGCATATTGAAAAGATAATCCACCATGATGAAGTGGGTTATATATCAGAGATGGAGGGATAATTTAACAAATGCAAGTCAATGAATGTGATACACCACATAAACAGAATTTAGAACAAAAATCACATGATCATCTCGATAGATGCAGAAAATGCATTAGACAAAATCCAGCAACACTTTATGATTAAAAATTCCAGCAAAATTGGCATAGAAGGGACATACCTTAAAGTAATAAAAGTCATCTATGGCAAACCCACAGCCAACATTATATTGAATGGGGAAATGTTGAAAGCATTCCCCCTCACAACTGAAACAAGAAATGGATGCTCACTCTCACCAGTTCTATTCAACATAGTACTGGAAGTCCTAGCCAGAGCAATCAGACAAGAAAAAGAAATAAAGGGCATCTAAACTGGTAAAGAAGAAGTCAAGCTGTCATTGTTTACAGATTATATGATCGTATACCTAGAAAACCCTAAAGACTCCCACAAAAAATTCCTAGAACTGATAAATGAATTAAGCAAAGCTTCAGGATACAAAATTAATGTACACAAATCAATAGCTCTGTTATATACCAACAGTGACCAAGCTGAGAATCAAATCAAGAACTCAACCCCTTTTGCAATAGCTGTAAAAGATAAAATAAAATACTTAAGGATATACCTAACCAAGAAGGTGAAAGAACTCTACAAGGAAAACTACAAAACATTGCTGAAAGAAGTCATAGATGACACAAACAAATGGAAACACATCCCATGCTCATGGATGGATAGAATCAATATTTTGAAAATGACCATACTGCCAAAAACAATCTATAAATTCAATGCAATTCTTATCAAAATACTATCATCATTCTTGACAGAACTAGAAAAAAAAAATCCTAAAATTTACATGGAACCAAAAAAGAGCCTGCAAAGCCAAAACAAGACTAAGCAAAAAGAACAAACCTGGAGGCATCACATTACCCAACTTCAAACTATACTACAAGGCCATAGTCACTGAAACAGCAAGGTACTGGTATAAAAATAGGCACATAGACGAATGGAACAGAATAGGTAACAGAGAAATAAAGCCAGATACTTACAGCCAAGTGGTCTTTGACAAAGCAAACAAACAAATAAACAAACCAAAAAGTGGGAAAAAGGACACTCTAGTCAACAAATGGTGCTGGGATAATTGGCGAGTCACATGTAGAAGAATGAATGTGGATCCTTATCTCTGTCCTTATACAAAAATCTATTCAAGATGGATCAAAGACTTAAATCTAAGACCTGAAACCACAAAAGTTTCTATAAGATAACATCAGAAAAACCCTTCTAGATATTGGCTTAGGGAAAGACTTCCTGACTAAGAACCCAAAATCAAATGAAACAAAAACAAAGATAAATAGATAGGACTTAATTAAATGAAAAGCTTCTGCACAGCAAAAGAAACACTCAACAGAGTAAACAGACAACTCACAGAGCAGGAGAAAATATTTGCAATTTCTAAATCTGACAAAAGACAAATATCCAGAATCTACAAGGAACTCAAACAAATTGGCAAGAAAAAAACAATCCCATCAAAAAGTAGGCTAGGGACATCAATAAAAACTCTCAAAAGAAGATATATAGGTGGTCAACAAACATATGAGAAAAATACTCAACATCACTAATGATCAAGAGAATGCAAATCAAAATCACAATGTGATGCCACCTTACTCCTGCAAGAATGGCCATAATCAAAAAAACCAAACAACAGTAGATGTTGGTGTGGATCTGGTGAAAAGGGAATGCTTTCATGCTGTTGGTGGGAATGTAAACTAGTACAACCATTTTGGAAAACAGTGTGGAGATTCCTTAAAGAACTAAAAGTAGAACTACCTTTTGATCCAGCAATCCCACTACTGGGTATCTTCCCAGAGGAAGTCATTATATGAAAAAGATACTTGCACATGCATGTTTATAGCAGCACAATTCACAATTGCAAAAATATGGAACCGGCCCAAATCCCCATCAATCAATGAGTGGATAAAGAAATTGTGAGATACATAGATAGATAGATAGATAGATAGATAGATAGATAGATAGACCATGGAACCATAAAAAGGAATGAAATAATGGCATTCCCAGCTGCCTGGATGGAACTGCAGACCATTATTCTACGTGAAGTAACTCAGGAATGTAAAATCAAAAATCATATGTTCTCACCCTAAGTGGGAGCTAAGCTATGAGAATGCAAAGGAATAAGAATGATACAATGGACTTTGGGGACTCGGGGGAAAAGGTGGGATGGGGATGAAGGATAAAAGACTATACAATGAGTAGTGTACTCTGCTTGTTGATGGGTGCAACAAACTCTCAGAAATCACCACTAAAGAACTTACTCAGGTAATCAAACACTTCCTGTTCCTTACAAACCTCTTGAAATAAATACATCAATCAATAATAAAAGAGCAATAAATGACTCAGATGAAACATTTTATTAACTGTTCTATGATTAACTGTTCTGTTCTGTTGATGTTGATCAACAGAGGTTCAGAAGTAGAAAAGATCAGCAGCATGACCTGGGGTAAAAAGAAAAGGTATACACTACATCAGGCTTCAAACTCTGCAGCCAAGGATGAGGAGAAAGGAGTGAATTCAGAGTGAGCACAAAGGAGTAACATATGTTATACTGAAATAAGAGTATCCAGACTCCATCAAAGATACTACATTGAAACCAGTGTGAAGTAAAACTGAGTAGTTAGTGTGTAAATAATCAAGGCAGATGTTTTAAATAAAAAAAATCAAAGACCAACCTTTAACATCAAGTAATAAAATAATAAATACAACAAAGTAAATATGTTTTAACTTACAGCTTAATATGTCATTGATAACACATCCTGGATACTTCAATTTACCTTTGATGTCCCTTTAGTAGAAAAATATAAACCAGATCTTCTTAGAAAAAAGTAAATTTTTTTCCAAGACTTCTTTCCCTGTTCTTTCGCATGTAAGAAACCATGAATTTCAGGGTATGTGCTTGAACTCAGAAACATCTGAAAGAAAATTTACATATTTTCAAACTATGATTAAATCAATGATACGGTAACCTTATACTAATCATGTTAAGATTTCAAATATAAACATGTAAAAATCACACAGGATCATAACATGTAACATTACGGTAATTAACTGTGTGTGTGTTTTGATAGTCCTTGGTGTCTCTCTCCTTCTCTCTCTATCTCTGTGTGTGTATACACACACACACACACACACAGAAAATAAATCAGAGTCTTTTAAAAACCTGAGATGTTTCAAATGAAAATGAGTTCACAAAATACACATTCTAAGTAATAGTACGTAGTTATCTAACTACCAAAATTAGCAGCTAATTGAATGTCCATTCAAAAAGTTGGACGTCATCCACAGCGTTAAGTCCTGATATACTTTTCATTGTTTTCCGTGGTTTTCCCTGAGATTACAGGTTTACCTATTAACTTCATTATGGTATAAGTAAGACCACAATGCTGACTTCAATTGGGAAGCAGGAAGTTGAGCCAAGTTCACCTCCTTGAGGAGGATAAAGCAAATAAAACTATCTCTTATTTGTCATCTATGGTTCTCAGTTGTGGGTGAATGTGGTAGGTCATGTTTTCCAAAGAGGACGGCAACAATGTCCTCCATCCCACATGCTCTTCTGCAATGTCATCTTGCCCCTGAATCACAAAAAGGTAGAGTCTTTCTCCACTCCCTTGAATGTGAGCAAGCCTATCATTGCTTTGACCCATACAATATGTGGAAGTGACCCTTTGCCAGTTCTAGGTGTAGTACTTAACTAGCCTGGTGCTTTTCATGACTTGGCCCTTGGAATCCAGCTGTCACATAAGAAATGTGACTACCATGAGACCATCACAGGTAAGAAGCCCAATACAACTGGAAGAGCCCTACAGGATGAGACACCATGAGACAGACAGAGAGAGCAAGAAAGTGGGGGAAAACATGGGAGAGAGAGAGAGACACCAAGGAGTCAAAGGACATGCAGTCAAGAAACTGTCTTAGAAGGGGATCCTCAATCCCCAGCACTGAGTCAATGTGCCTCAGAGATGACCCACCCAGCTAGACTCTTCCCAGATGCTCGTCCCACAAATTGTTGGCAAAATGTAAATGAGTACTTTAAACCACAAAGGCTTGGAATAGTTTGTTCCATGGTAATAATTAATTGAGACAGTGGGCATGTGTTGGTCAAGAAAATGACAATGAAAAGGAATAGCTCAACTGAGTGGTTGTGCTCAGCATCCTTAATAAGACAGTGGAAATGCATTAGTGTCTCATTAAAAAAAAAGAAAGTAGAAATTTCCTCCGAATAAACAAATGGAAAACATTTGAAATAAGAGAATTTATTAACTAAAATAACGTAACACATTTTAAAAGGCTACTCAAGGAAATGCTGATAGTAGATATTTATGTTTTTTAAAGTAAATTACTAAAAGAAATTTAATTTAATGAGCCACAGATATTAATTAATTGACATGCAAAACAGGCAAGTAGGTTTTTTAGTTTGAGTGCTTTCCAAGTTATTAAACCAAACCAATTAAATTTTAAAAAGAGAGTCATAGAGGCCACACTAGAAAAAGAAGAAACCTTTTAAAAAGTGGAAACATTGCCTCAGTGGAGAGAAGAGGTCAGGGGCACATGCAGGACTATCTGATTCCAAAGCCTATGATTTTTCTTGTTTTTATAATTTAACATTAAAGCAATATAACTGTGCTATAGGAAGACTTGCAAAAGGAGGTGGAATAAAAACTCCATCCCACCACTGTGTTGTAATACAGTGGTGAAGCATTCAGAGGGCTGAGATCTGAAAGTCCTGGGGCACAGCTGCTGCTGCCATTTACCTAACATTTTGACGGGGTGTCTCTGTAAAAACCCAGGAGCACAGAAGCAGCTTTTAGAAAAATCTCTGGGGACTAATCATGTTTCAAAAATATTCTGAAGCACAAAAATGAAATATAACCTATTAAAAAGCCCACAGAAAAATCCATGATAGCTCTGCCAACCTAATATTTTTAAGGTCAAACAATACTGGAAATATTAAAAGTTGTCTTCATTAAAGATCAGGGAATACTGAGTGGGTTTGGAGATGCATGGGGCTGAGCTCAAACAGCAACCATTATAAAGACATTGCTCAACATTAACCTGTGAAAAACAACTGTAGAGCTTCTGATGTAAAATCTACAAATCTATCAAAAAATAAAATAACTGAAATTATTCATTTATTGTAACAACAATGTCTTTGAGCCATCCCCCGTTTGGAAGAAGTGAGTCCAATAGAAATAAAAACAAGGAGATTTTTAATTAGATAACTAGTCTTCTTAATTCAGCTAAGAATATTTCACAATTCTATGCAAGGAATTCCATAACAGCTATTACAAATGCTAGTGAATACATTTGCATCCAGTATCTTTTATCTCCTTTCATTTATATGCTAAATATTTTATTACAAATAGGATTGAGGGCATTTATTATGAAAGCTAATACTGAGTATCCATTGGTAAAATATCTGTATTTTACAAAGAATTATGATTTTTCTAAAGACTAACATAATATTTACACACACCACATAACAAAATTGCAAGTTTCCTTTTAAGACACACATTTTTAAATATGTAAAATCCTTTGACAATTGGCTAAAACTGGGAAGAAGAATGTTGGTAAAGAGCTTTATTGACTTAGGGCATTCTTTACCTGGGTGCTATTATTTTTAGTTTTACCTCCAGCAAAAAATATTAATAATAATTCAAGCATAACTTTTCAAAATCTGGGCATATAAAAAAAGGACTTTAAAGTTTTCCTTCATTATGCTATTATTTATATATTTTAATAAAAATATATTTACCTGCAAAATCTGTGTGGGGGATATTTCACCATTGGTTTCAGTTGCAAAAGATACCATATGCTCTGGAAAAAAATACTGTCAAAAAGACACAGTTAAATTATCACAAAATTCGTGCTAGAAAAGATTCAATTATGACCAATATAGTAATCAAAAGCAAAAGTTCTTTAAACTGGTGTGACTAAAATTCACCCAAAGTGCTTTTGAAAAGGTCCGTCCTTAGACTCTACTCATAGGTACCTTAATGAGAATGTCTGGAGTTGGGTGCAAAGATTAGCAAATGCCCCCACAAAATGCAGATGTGGATGGATTCAGGTATCCTGAGTTATAAAACACTGTCCTGAAGTCGACAATGTGCTTGCTCCCACATCTTCTTCCTGAGTCCTGCAACCAGTCTATCAGGTACAAATGGACTATCCATTCCATTTTACAAAGAAAAGGCTCATAGAAGTAGAGTTTAGAGTATGCCCAAGGTCATAGCCCACAACACAGTGGAGGTCAGGACTTAAACTGAGCTGGGGAGCTAAAAGTCCAGTTCTTGCTACCTACCATTTTTCCAAACTTTTTAATCATAAAATTTACCCAGGGCAGTTGTTTCAAATAGGAATTCCCAGGCCTCATTCCTGGAGTTTCTGATTCAGTAGGTCCGGGCAAGTCCTGGATTCTGTGTTTTTAATAAGCACTCTCCCCTCGGTAAATTTTATGATTAGATAAGTTTGGGAAAATATATTCTACTATATTTCCTCTAGGACAGGGTTTTTCAACAGCAGTTCTACTAATATTTTGATTTAATAATTCTGTGTTGAGGGGGCTCTCCTGCGTATTATAGATGTTACAGTATTCCTATCCTCTGCTCACCAGCAGTCCTCCTCCCCACCACCAGTTGTGACAACCAAAACTGTGTCCAGACATTGTCAAACCACCCCCCAGTTAAGAACCACTGCAATAGTTCTACAAAACAAATGTCCAGCCTTGTTTAAATAAAAAAATAAAATAAAAAACAAGCATTGAACAGTATTTCTTTAAATATATCTTTTTAAATTCTTGATTTTAATAAAGACTCACAACAAGAAAACACTTTCCCTTCACATTTGAATTTATTTAATTTTTATTATGACTAATTTTCTTTGCCAAAGATCATCCTATTATGTTTCTATTAATAGGTTAAGATAAAAGAGAACGTGAGAGGTCTTTCAGGGTTTGAAAATATTCTATTATGGTGTGTATCATATATTTTTCATAAAGAATCATTTCAATCCAATTATCATCCAAAACTTAGTGTAAAAATATGCTTCAGCTTCAGAGACAAAAACAATTTAAAATAATGAGCCCAGAGGCTATTCTGACTTTTCTAGATCCCTAGTCTTCATTAGAATGTGACATACATTTATTTTCTTTTAAAGAGAACTACAATGAAAGTAGTATTTACTAGATAATGCACTGGTCTTTATCTCC
The DNA here is from genome assembly GCF_002776525.5 of Piliocolobus tephrosceles. NCBI lineage: Eukaryota > Metazoa > Chordata > Mammalia > Primates > Cercopithecidae > Piliocolobus > Piliocolobus tephrosceles. Next base: position 50,383,106 of record NC_045444.1, read on the forward strand.
TTTCTACTTAGTTAAAAAATTACTGCACTGGAAACAAAATAATTTGGAACAGCAAGATTCATGTCAATCTTAATTTCTGGCTAAGTTATAATACTCTCAACAATCATTAGTCTGCTTTTACTTTAGAAAATCTATTTAAATTTCCCAAATTCTGTAGAAAGTGGTAAAGTATAATATTTTGCTTAACACTTGTTCTTAATCTGTTTGAGAACCTATAAAAATTCATTTCCCACATCAAATGTATAACTGTTTCCTTTTCACAAAAGGCAAAATTAGGTTTCCTAATACTTTTAAATTAAATAAACCAAATTCATCTCAATTCAGACTTTACCAATATGGTTTCAAAAACTTTTACACCTGTGTATCTGAACGTCTGTGTATAATGTTCACTAATCATTGTTAGCATGAGAAATGTGGGTATAATTTTAAAGGACCAGAGTCTTCATCTACAATTTACCAAATAGGACTGTATTTTATTTATAGTGACTATCTTTTTGGCATAAAATTTAACTGATTCATTTATTTTCCATAACTACTAATGGGGATTTCACTTACCATTGGGTTTTTAAAGAACTCATATTTGGCATAATTTTTTCTAAAGTATAGCTTGTTTTCTTCTTCTATCCCCCAGTTGGATAGCACTTCAATCACCAGTTCATGGTCTTCTATTGTTCTTTCTGTAAAGAATGTTTCAACGAGTATGTTGACAGATAGACAAATATACATATATACACACACACACATAGACACATACAAACATATAAAACGTATTACGCATCTTTATTAAACATAGCAGATTTCAACTTAATTATGAAATAGCCAGATTGATAAAATTTCTCATCAATATTCAATTTACTAATGTTCATTTTTATACCAAAGCAGACTGTTGTCTAAAAAGAAAACATGTATAAAATATCATAATATACTCTTTGTTATCTCAATTTCCTTTTCTTACTGTGTAAATAATATAAGCTTGATAACAAATCTGCATGAAGTATATGGGAGCTACTTTTTTCTCCAACTTACCATGGTGCCAAAATTAAAATATTTATTTCAAGGTTGAACAATTCACTTCATTAAGAGATGAAGAATTTGAAAGGTTCATGTGCATTTAAGACTGTCCAGACTAATCTGGATAGCTGAGAAAAATTAAAATAAATGCTTTAAAAGGAAAATTTTAATACAAGTAGATATAGGTATTTTTTTAAAGAAGCCCAATTCCTTGGGGCACTTTATTATTTCAAAGCTAATACTAAGGAAAAGATATTTTGTAATAACAATGAAGATAATTAAGTAGGGTGGGAAGGCACTTGGCGGAAAAGGCATTTAAATGAAGTAAGCAAAGGCAATTGTAAAGAGGTGAATATAGCATGCAAAATTCCTATTTTTATAAGAAACTGTGAGGATGCTGACAGTAGTATTATTCATAATAGCCCCAAACTTGAAACTACCCAAATGCCCACTGATATGAGAATGAATAAGTAAATTGTGTAAAAGCACACAGTGAAAATATACTACAACAACCCACAACAGTATGGATACATATTGCATTTCCTGAACACAATATTTAATTAAATAATCCAGACACAGATAATGCATACTGCATGATTCTACTTACATAAGGTTCAAAACAGCAAAATTAATCTGTAGTGCTAGGAAGGGTTTTGGAGATACTAAGTAAGTGGGGGGCATGAAGGGAAACACTGGGGTGAGTATAACACTCTTTCTTGATCTTGGGGTTGGTTACTCTGGTATATGCAATATCTGAGAGTTCACTGAGTTGTGCACACTTGGTTTGTACACTTTTCTTAATGTATGCCATACTTCAATAAAAGGTGGAGAAAAGAAAAGAAACTGGAAATTACCAATGCAAAACAGGAAATGGAGAACAACCAAATAAGTAATATGGAAATTCTCTGCTGTTTTACTGTTTCTAGAATGTTTTTAAAAAGCATTTATGTCTCAGAAATTCAACATTCAGTAGTGATTTGTGACCTACAACACCCAAACTCTTGAAAGTAATATCATTCTTAAATAGACATTTATTCATCCAAAAGGAGGTTCTCGTAAGAGTGTTCAATGAATATGGATGAGTTTAAGCTAAGTGTATGTCAACACTTGGGGTTCTATTACTAACTCTGATTGCTCCTTTTCTATCCCATTGACTGGCTCCACTAGCTCCTTCTCCTCCTACATCTCAGTCCCTGGTTCAACTCCTTTCTTTCTCCCCCTATAAACTAATCCATTCTCACCTCTTCAACCACCTCATTTGTCAGGTTTTTTGAAGTGAAATCTCTGGCTTATAATTGTTCTCACCCATGCTCCTGTCCTAACTGCTATACGGTCCACCACCTCAAATACAGTGTGTCTAAAACCAAAGTCAAAATATGACACATAAAATTACCATAGGATCCAGCAATTCCACTTCTGGCTATTTACTCAAAAGAATTGAAAACAGGGACTCAAACAGAAATTTGTATACCAATGTTCATAGCAGCATCATTCGCAATAGCCAAAAGGTGAAAACCTAAAGTCCATGTCCATGAACAATGAATAGATAACAAATGTGGTATACACAGTACATACAATGGAATATTCAGCTTTAAAAAGGAATGTAATTCTGACACATGCTACAACATAGATGAACCTTGAAGCTATTATGCTAAGAGAAATAAGACAAATACAAAAGAACAAGTGCTGTATGATTCCACTTATACAAGGTACCTAGAATAGTGAAATTCATAGAGACAGGAAGTAAAATGGGGGTTGCCAGGTGCTGGAGAGAGTAGGGAATGAGCAGTTATTGTTTAATTGATGCAGAGTTGCAGTATGAGAAAATTAAAATATTTTAGAGATTGATGGCCAGTCATGATGGTTGCACAATAATGTGAATTCATATGATGCCACTGAACTGTACATATACAAAATTTTAAATGGTACCAAAAAACTTTTTAAATTTAAAAATGAAACAAAGTCATCTACATTTTTCCCTTTCAAATGGCTTTTTCTTCCTAAATTATCCTATCTCCATTACTGTCATTTTTACCACACTCTCTCAAAAAAAGTAGAACTACAGCTCACCTTTGCAACTTTCTCTACCTCTACTCCAATATCTTCTACTCATGAAATTCTCAGATAGCAGGGATTCTTCCTCTGAGTGTCTCTCACACAACTAACAACCCCCACACCAGGTCCCACTGTCACCATTTCAATTTAGACCTTTGCCTTTTCTTGTTCAGCCTAACTAATCTTCAAACCTCTACTTTCTCATTCTTCTAATCCAACATGGACACTGATAGCATAGCAAACCTCCTAAAACATGTGTATGAATGTGAACCCTGCCCAAAAAGCTTGTCTGCTTCTGCTTGTTATAGATAAATTCATATAGTCTGGCAGTTAGTTATAACTTAGTCATTTGTTCATCCATTCGACAAATATTTGCTGAAGGTCCACAGTATGTCAAACACTCATCTTAGGGTGAAAAATTTTGTAGTGGAGAAGACAGTAACAAAATAACTGCCCTCATGAAGCTTTCATTCTAACGGGAATATGTGGATAATAAATAAAATGTGACTCATAAAAAGTGGTGGTCTTAGTCCATTTTTTGTTGCTATCAAGAAATACTGAGGTTGGGTGATTTATACAGAAGAGGGGTTTATTTGACTCATGGCTATACAGGAAGCATGGTAGCAGCACTTGCTTCTGCTGAGGCCTCAGGAAGCCTACAATCATGCGGGAAGGTGAAGGGGGAGCAGGTGTGTCACATGGCAAGAGACCTTGAACAACCAGCTTTTGTGTGAATGAATAGAGTGAGAACTCACCCATTATCACAAGGATGGCACCAAGTCATTCACGAGGGATCTGCCTTCATGACCCAAATACCTCCCACTAGACCTACCTCCAACACTGGGGATCTCATTTCAACAGAAAATTTGGAGGGGCAAATATTTAAACCATAATAGTGGTGATAAACCTTACAGGGAAAAATAGAGCAGGGAAGAGAGAGAAAGTGCTGAGGACACAGGCGATAGGAACCCATTTCCAACAGCTTGTCAAGAAGGCCTCATTGAGAAGATAATGTTTGAACAGAGACCTAAAGGAGAAGAGGACAGGAGCCAAGCAGATAAAGAGGAGGAGTAAGAAAAAAAGCCCTTGAGGTGAGAGAAAGGCTAGTATGTTTGAAATACAGCCAGGAGGTTAGTGTGGCTAATGTTGAATGAGGAAAAGGGGTTATCCCAGGAAAAGAAGTTAAGGAAATAATGGTGATGAGATGATGAGTTGTAGAAAGCCCTGCAGTCTATATAGTAAGGATTTGGCTTTTCCTCTGTGTTAGATGGGAAGTCATTTTGAACACAGGAATAACATGAACTAACAAGTTACAATAGGATCACACTGTGGAGCAGAAACTGATTTTAAAAGGCTGAAAGCACAAAGACCATTTGGTAGGCTATTGGAACTAACCCCAGGAGAGATGATGCAGCTTAGATTAGCATGGTAGCAGTTGATGTGGTTAAAAAAAAAAAAAAATACACAGAATCTTGATCTATTTTGAAGGTAGGGCCAACAGAATTTGCTGACAAATTGGATATGGAGTGAAAAAGAAAGTACTTGAGGAAGACGTCAAGGTTCTCAGCCTTAGCACTTGGAAGGACTGTGTTACCAGCAATAAGCCAGAAAAACTGCAAGACAATCAAAGTGGAGGGACATCCAGTGATCACTGAGCTACCAAGTGGGAAGTTGCATTCTTAAAAATCTGTCTGTTGTGTACATGTACCCTAGAACTTAAAGTATAATAAAAAAAAAAAATCTGTCCTACTTCTGTTTACTTCTCATGTAAACTCAGCTGGTATTTCAAGATTATGAAACACAGGTACACATTATTAAATGCACTATGTGCTAAGCACTGTATCTGTATTCTTTGCAACTGCAGTGGGAGACAATTTCAAGATATCAATAAAGATGCTTGTTTATTTGCTTTGCCAACCTATGTTTCCTTGGACCCATTACCTTTCTCTACCTCTAAGAAAACACTATGAATTCTGCCCTCATACTACACTATAAAGAAAGGAAAAAATAGCAAAGAGGCATTTTGTTGGTTTTTTTTTTTTTTTGAGCTTCACAGTAGATTTTATCTATTTTTGACAAATATAATTGTTTAGGAAGAAGCATGCCTAGCCAATCCTCCATTGTCATTTGTGGGGACCCACCCTCTGCCCTCTGAGAAAGGAGGCAGAGTTAAAGAGTGATTGAAGGAAACTGGTGGAGTGGAGACTGTGAGGCAGCTAGATGGTAACTGGATGTGTAGGTCCCAAGTGACCCCACATTGTGGGGAAAAGAGAGATCAGACTGTGAAACTGAGGCAATTGCAGTAGTTGCTGATGGCCTTGCAAATCTTAACCCTGTCACTTTGGCTAAGACCATCTGAAGTACTACTATTGTAAATTTCATATTAATCCCTGTGTGCCTGTTCTGTCTGCTGTTAGTCTGCAGGTACACTCAACAGTTCCAAAGAGACAGTGACCATCGAGAACGAGCCATGATGACAATGGTGGCTTTGTTGAAAAGAAAAGGGGGAAATGTGGGGAAAAGAGAGATCAGACTGTTACTGTGTCTATATAAAAAGAAGTAGACATAAGAGAGTCCATTTTGTTCTGTATTTGAGATGCTGTTAATCTGTGACCCTACCCCCAACCCTGTCCTTGCAAGAGACATGTGCTATGGTGACTCAAGGTTTAAAGGATTTTGGGCTGTGCAGGGTGTGCTTTGTTAAACAAGTGCCTGAAGGCAGTATGCTTGTGAAAAGTCATCACCATTCTCTTAATCTCAAGTCCCCAGGGTACACTGCCAAAGGTCTCAGGAACCTCTGCCTAGGAAAGCTAGGTATTGTCCAAGGTTTCTCCCCATGTGATAGTCTGAAATATGGCCTCGTGGGAAGGGAAAGACCTAATCGTCCCCCAGCCTGACATCCGTGGAGGGTCTGTGCTAAGGAGGATTAATATAAGAGGAAAGAAGGCCTCTTGGCAGTTGAGATAGAGAAAAGAATCTGTCTCCTGCCCGTCCCTGGGCAATGGAACATCCTGGTGTAAAACCCGATTGTATGTTCTGTTTACTGAGAAAGGAGAAAGCTGCCTTAGGGCTGAAGCTGGGACGTGCTAGCGGCAATGCTGCTCTTTATGCACTAAAAAGGTTTATGGAGATGTCTGCATATGCATATCAAGGCACAGCACTTTTCCTTAAACTTATTCATGTCACAGAGATCTTTATTCATATGTCTTACTGCTGACCTTCTCCCTACAATGATCCTATTATCCTGCCACTTCCCTTTTTCTAAGATGGTAAAGAAAATGATCAATAAATAGTGAGGGAACTCAGAGACCGGTGCCAGCGTGGGTCCTCTGCATGCTGAGCGCCGGTCCCCTGGGCCCACTTTTTCTTTCTCTATACTTTGTCTCTGTGTGTCATTTCTTTTCTCAAGTCTCTCCTTCCACCTAACGAGAAACGCCCACAGGTGTGGAGGGGCAGGCCACCCCTTCACACATCCTGCCTCCTTCCTGAATAGAACCCTCTAAGAGTTGTAAGATTCCAGATAGGTTTAACAGTGGTATGTGGCTCAAATCAGAGTATAGACTTACAAAGTCTATACTCCAGCCTTAAATAAAAGCCCTTCACCAAGCATGACAGAGAAGCAATAGCTAAGAACAATGCCAAGTCCATAGCATCCCAGTACGGGGCAAGAGTATTTTAGTACCAAGTTCCCAAGAAGAAATATGGAAGTACTAAAGGAAGACCGTGAACCTAAGGGTCATCATGATTACGCAATAAGCTTAAAAAGCAGGAGTTTCTACAACATGAAGACAATAGTTGGATGAAAGTTAGACAGATACCCCTCTGGGGATTTAAATGTCCCAACAGAGTGCTGGAGGAGTGAAGGCAGGTCTCAACCTTCAACTGAATACATTTTAAATGTGTATGGAACTCATTGATAAAAACTGCATTGATTATTTTCCTCAAGAAGACTAAGAACAATCCAGAGAACAAAGAAATAATAGAAGAATAAACTGTCTGTTCTTAAGCCAGGTGACTCAGTATTAGAAACTAATTCAAAATACTGTAATGACGTTACATTTCTACACGTCTGAGTCTGAGAGCTGTTTCATTATTGTATTTAATTCTTATAATACCTGTAGTAAGCTAAGTAATGGCCCTAAAGATATCAGGTCCTAATCTCTAGAACCTGTAAATGTTGCCTTATATGGTAAAGCCTTTGCAGATGTCATTAAATTAATGATATTCAAATGGTGAAAATAACCTGGATTAAGGTGGACCCTAAATCCAATCACAAATATCCTTTTAAGAGAGAGGCAGGAGATTTAACACAGACAGAAGAGGAAAAGCAATGTGATCAGGGAAGCAGAGGTTGAAGTGAAATCATCACAAGCCAAGGAAAGCTAGTAGCCAAGAGAAGCTGTAGCAGACAAGGGATGGAATCTCCCTAAGGTTCTTGCAAAGAATGTGACCCTCCAGAACTGTGAAAGAATACATTTCTATTGTTTAAGCCACCAAATTTGTAATTTGTTACAGAAGCCTTAGGAAATCAATATAATAATCTAATAAGCAAGTTATAGTTCCATTTTTACAGATAGAAACAGAGGTTCAGAATAGTGTATGGACCCACCCTCTGCCCTCTGGGAAAGGAGGCAGAGTTAAAGAGTTATTGAAGGAAACTGGTGGAGTGGAGACTGTGAGGGAGCTAGATGGTAACTGGATGGTGTAGGTCCCAAGTGCCCCCATTTATAGGTCCCAAGTGCCCAGGGTGAATGACAACCACATGTCTGAGCCCAAGTTGATGTTCTTTTCCCTGCACACATTGCTTCAACTTCATGGAAGTTCTCACCCAAGGGATATTCCCTATCACCTTTGCTGGATCTATTTATATCCTGCACATTCTGTCTATATCAACTAAAATTGCTCTTTCATGCTCCTGCCATTCTCTACCTTAGTTGCTTCCAATTCTTTTATTTTGAAAGGTATTCAATAAATATTTGCTAATTAACTGAAAGTAAATCACATTTTAAGTGTAAGGGACAAAACGGTCATGGGCAAGATTTCAAATTATGTCAATCTTCACTTTCCATGAAAATACAAATCATTTGAATTTGGACTGCATCAAAAAAGAAAATAAAACAAAAAAGGTTGAAAAATCAAACTACATTTGAACAGCTATGACAAATGTGTAACTAAAGAACTAAGTAGGTTCAGTGGCTCATGCCCATAATCCCAGCTACTCAGGAGGCTGAATATAAAAAAAGAACTAGTGTAACATGTATGGTTACCGAGAAGTGGAATCTAGTCAGGGGTTTTGTTGACCACATGCAAATAAAAACCAGAAGACCAATCCTGAAAAAATAAAATAAAGGATAAGAGATTTGCAGAAAATGTCACAGAACTATAAAACCAAGTATTTACATAATGCAATTACTAGCACTAAGAAACTAATCTGGTAATCTTACGAAAAATACGTCTTTTAAAAAGCCATCAAAAAACAGAGTATGTGAGAAAGCCAAAGACATACATCCCATTCCTTCAAAAAATATTTCTAGTACTGTTCTATCAAAAATTCAGATAACATATTAAGGAAGCTAATAAAAGTCAAGAGGATTGAATGCAGCTATAGTTTTTTTACCTTATACACTAGCCTGGTAATGAAGATATAATTTTCTTATTATAGAATCTGATTTTTAGAGATTATATTACATATTCTTTTTAAATGTATATATCACCATCCCAATTTGGATGCATTGTACCTTCCCCCAACCAATCTCATTACGTTAAAGGATTGATGTTACAATAATCCAAATAACCCCAGGAGGCAAAATTGAATATCAATTAATCACATCTCACATAAAATTAGCATTTCTTTTTTCAATGCAGATATCTGACTGAATACAGGTCCTAGTAGACAGAATATTCAACAGGAAGATGCAAGATAACTAGATGGATTACTCCGAGAAGAAAATAAAAATGCTGCAAAAGGAGGTGAAATGTTGCTGAAAACCAACTTTCATTTGCCTCGGTCTAGCCAAAAAACGTCATTACCAAGCCCTAAGAAAAGGGCAAACAAAACAAAACACTAAGCCGAAAGGTCTTATTAAACTTTCTATGCACCTTTCTCCTACCAAGCAAATTTTAACCAACTAAGTAATCCTACTAAGTTATTTATCATATATTTCAAATATCAAAAGGAAAAATACTAATTCTACAACTAGGGGTTCTTTGCTGCAATGTTCAAAACCCAGAATGAACTCAGGTACTTTTTGAGTTACCATTTGAGAAATGACCACAGGTAGGAATCACATGAATTCAAAATTATTATTTTAAATACTTTATTTTTAAAACTTCATAAAATCCATCCAAAATACTATAATAAAACATGTTATTAAAACTTCACAGATACAAATCTATTTAAAATAAAACTTTCTGACTTATTTTTTGGGCACTGGAAAGTAAATTACAATTGTCAACTACCACTCATACGTAGGTAGAAAAATAGGAGGGAAGCCTTCTTAAATTACTTCAACATAGCAATCAAGAAGAAGGAAAAACAAAGAAAAGCTTCAAAAGCATTTTAAAAGCTTTTTCAAAACAAAAACAAAAATTTCTTATTGCCTTAAGTTGTATTTTTTGTTTCTAATAGGTCAGTGAGGTCTTGTGGTAATAAAAATAAATATTACCAAATAATGATAACTACATGTAATTCTATTTTCAAATTTTCAGAAACTCTTTCTTTTAAAAAAGAAAAAGAAAAAAAAGAAGAAAGCAAGAAGTTTCTTCTGAAACTGTTGATTTAACATCAAAGTCTTTTCAAAAACCTCAATCCTCCAAGAATGGAAAGTGCTCACCTGTGACCTTCTGCCTGGATTTCTTTGCTGAATCTATTGCCAAGTACAGCGTGGAGCTCAAATAGAAACCTGAGTCCCTACTCTTCTCTCACTTGATAAGAGAAGAAACAAAAGTGGCTTTTACCTCTAATTCGCTCAGAAAACAATTTTTTGAATACCTTTTTTACAGGAAACTCCAGGAGACAAATGGTCCTTGTACTTCTCTATGCTGGGTAGAAACTACATACATTTTGTCAATCTTATTTTCAGATAAAAATGGTCACTCTCTGGCCAAGCAAAACAAAAACTAGAGAAGCAAAGAATAAAACGCAGCTCACTTTCTAAAAGATTCCTTAACCTAAGAATACTACTTAATACCAGCAGGATCCCCCAGAAAATTGCCATCAGACACATTCAACTCCCCAAGTGCAATAATAGGAAAATTGTGACACTTCAGCTTGATGGCTATAAAGGCCCTGCAGTTCATTCTTCTGCAAGGGGAAATAGTCTCCAATTAACTCAGACCCAACCATTGCAACTTATATTCAGAGACAGCCTTGTTTTTCCACAAAATGCCTGCATATATATGGTCTCGAGTTGACTGGGTAAATATCTGAAGAGCTTACAGACAGTTTCCATTAATTTGAAGGTTCTCACGGCATTCTTTAAGGACTCAGAGTAAATTCTATCTGAGCACGGCATGTGATTTCTTTGGCTTCTTTTCCAAGCCTATTCCTTCTATATACTTTGTAATCCATCCTTTTAATTTTTTGATATAAATGCCTTACAGTTTAGTATGACTTAGTTCAAACCACGTTTATTTGTCTCAGACCCCGGGTTACAAAGATGCATGTGTACAGAGAGTCCTGGCTCCATGGAATTACTGTCTAATTTTAATAATATGATCACCATTAAAATAGTCGTAGAAAATGTTATAGCAACAAAGAAGATGTGTATTTTGTCCAACTTGGGACTTCAGAAAGATGTCTGAGCTAAGGCTTTAAAAATCTCTTTCAAAGTTTTAAAAATTGTGTTTGTTTCCCTTTTTCTGATTATTAAAATAATACATTCCATTAAAGAAAATTTTGCAAATAAAGATAACTTACAATCACAATACATCTTTGAACCTGTCAATCAGGAATAAGCACCTAACCTTTCAATATATTCCTTTCTTGTCTTTTTCTCTTGCTCTATATGAGTGTATGCGTATATGCTTTTTATAATATTAGAAAACATATGTTTATACACTGATAATATTCAATCATCACCACAACGTTACATTTACCCACATCAGTCTTCAAAGGAAGAATAAAAGCATGATCAAAAGCTGCATCACGTTACATCCTTGGATGTACTGTCATTTATAACATTCTCCTTTTATACTGTTAGGTTTTAACTTCTCTAGTTAATTGGTATTGTAAACAATCTACTTTGAACAACCTTGTATCTAAATCTTGTCCACACTGCTTGTTTCTCACACCTACCTATACAGTATGTCCTGTGGAAACATCACCTCCCAGGACACAATTCATCACTAACACTCTTAGTGCCTCCTGCAGCTCTCTGTTGCTTTCAGGATTTGCAATTTCCCAAGGGATGTATGAGTACGGGTGGTGGCAGCAAGCATCCTGATCATCTCAAGGAACAGCCCTGGAGCAGCGGCAGCAGTTTGCACCCAGCAGCCAGGCATGTGTAAGAGGCGGATGTGTCTCCCGGCCTACTGTCAGATGGAAAGGGTGACTCTACTTCACAAGGCTGAGCATGGGATGCCTCCAACTGCTTTTCTCTCTCCACTCTCCCAGGACTATGGCACTAGGTTACCTATCAGTCATCTTGGACAGTTGAGAGTTTTCATCTTTATTGTCATAAGTATTTTTAAGAAAAGGCTGACGTTTTACTTTCCTTCCATTTTTAATTAAAATAACTAAGCCCTGAAAGATGAACAGCAGTTAGCCAAGTAAAGATGGACAGGAAAGGGTTTCCTGTGACTCTTAACAGCATAAACAAGAAAACTGAGTAGAAACTGTAGTGTATGCAGGCATCTGAAGGCAGTTCTCTAGCATATAAACTAAAAGGAGGGAGGGGTGAGACATTAAGGCTGCAGCTATGAAGGGTAGACAGGTCACAAGATGCTACAAGTCCCACAGAGGACCTTGCACCCAAATGCAAAAAGAATCAGGTCTGCATTTAGATGGATAATGTTAGTACTACCAGAGGCAGGAGGACCAGTTGTGAGGCTAACATAATAGCTGAGGGGAGAGATGAATAATAGCTGAATTCATGTAGCTGAGGCTATGAGAATATGTAGAAGGAAAAATCAGCTGAATCAGAAGCAGATTTAGTTATAGGCACTTCCCATTTTTGCTAGTTAAATATTGCCCATTTCTGGTCTGTGCGTGCTACCAGGACACCATGTCTCCTCAAAGCCCAGGGGGTCAGGGCACATGATTCTCTTTATGGAAAGAAGCACAGTGCCACATGTCCCAAAGGTTTCACAATGACTTCTGCTGTGACGAGGGTGGTCACAACTCTGATGGCTGGTATGTTATAAACTGCACAGAAAGTCCTACTACATATCAGCTCCAGAACAGGAAAAACACTTGTACTTCCTTTGTTAAAAAAGAAAAAAGAGTGAAGGAGCAGCTTCCAAGCAGGAGGCTGTGAACCATTCCCTCACTGTCACTGTGCATTGCTTCTGTCTTAAGGCGATCACGTGGGCATAGCTGCACACATTAAACTGGTTTCATTAAGAGCCTCCAGTCATTCATTTTGCTTATTAAAGCCACTCCACAATGATATTCACAATGGAAATCTCAGCTGTCCCTAGCAAAGATACTAAAATACAATTAATTCCTCTTCCCGAGGAGTCTGTAGGTATGCGCTTGAGGTATTGTGTTAATTGCCACTGCTTCATACCATGGCTTCAATTAGGAATCAAAATGGGAGCAAGACAAACATGGATCCCATTAAGTTTCAGAGGACTTGAAGCTGAAGTTTTTCCCCCACCCTACTCTTACACTAATTGTAACAGCAGAGAGGATTCCATCTGGGGAACTATAGTGACATCCAGTGGCTGTGAAGCGAACCACACCAGTTGCAAAACTTGGTTTACTACATCAGGAAAGCAGAATTATTTGTTGATATGCTGACATTTTAAATTCAATGTCTATCAAAGTGTGTGTACAAGTAGAACCATATAATAATATGATCCAAAATCAGGACATTCAGAGATTCATAACAAAATCAAGATATTTAGTTGTCTTCAATGATTGACTCAGAAGCATATATTAAAATTCTCAGTAGCATATATTAATAATTACAGGTGGAGGATATGAAACATGGACGTTGCATTCAAAGTTCCAAACATAATATTATTATACAATTCATGTTTTGTGCAAATTCAAAAACAGGTAATTTTTAGCATGATTCTCTTGCTCAGCCAAAATAAATATCTGGCCTGCTATAAAGTGAACTCAGTTGGCTCGCTTCAATCTCAGTAATTTCATTACTATCTGGGTTAGGAACGTTTACACGAGTTTTCTTGGTGGTTAATAATTTAAATGACAGCATTCCTGAGAGAGATGTAGAGTGAGACAGAGGCAAACCGACCACAGAATCTCAGGAACATTTGCTTGAAATATTGTGGTGGGAAGAAACCAACCTGCTTCAGTGAGAAAATGCAGATTACAGAATCTGACAGAATCTAGATCTTTGTACTCCTGTATGTAAATAGATACTAAAATACATACTCTATGCACACTAGTAGTAGCTATCACACATATGCATTTATATTAAAAATACTAATAATGGCCAGGCGCGGTGGCTCACGCCTGTAATCCCAGTACTTTGGGACACCAAGGCAGATGGATCATTTGAGGTCAGGAGTTCAAGACCAACCTGGCCAACATAGTGAAAACCCCATCTCTACTAAAAATACAAAAATTAGCCAGGCACGATGGTGCACGCCTGTAATCCCAGCTACTCAGGAGTCTGTAGCATAAAAATCACTTGAAGCTGGGAGGTGGAAGTGGCAGTAAGCCAAGATCACACACTGCACTCCAGCCTGGGTGACAGAGGGAGACTCTATCCCGAAAAAAAAAAAAAAAAAATTAATAAGATTAAAGTGTCCTTTGCCACAGAAAACGTAACTCTGAAATTAAGACTTCAGGTTCAGGAACGTACCACATTTTGAATGTCAAGTATTCCCCCTTCTGCTTTTAGTAGTTTGTGATACAGTTTAGACAGATGAGAAGCAATAATAGTAGCATATGCATTAACAACTCGGAATATCTCTGAAACTGGTCTAAGCTTATCTTGGTCACTAAAAGTGAGCTAAAGTGCAGAAAACCCTCAACTCTCATCTATCCTATAAGTTAAAATATCCTTACCTATGAGGCCTCAGGATCTCACAAACACTAAATCTCATAAACACATAGACCACATGTGAAGATGATACAATGAGGGCATGTACAGCTAGTAGAAATGACAGATAGGTGGGGATCATTTCAGGGAGCCACAGGTAGTCTGATGGAAAAGCAAAATAAAAGGTCAAATCTTGCATTCTGGCCTCCTTAGTAGTATACTTTTAAAACTAAATCACATCATATTCTTCTCTAACTCAAAGACCTCCCTTTGCTTTTTCTCTCACTCAGTGTAAATGCCAGGCCCACTTCCTGGCCTATGAGACCCTACATGATCTGGTCCTGGGGCAGCTCCATGAAGTCCTCTCCCATTACCTTCAACTTCATTGACTCCACTCCAGGTGCAATGGCCCCGAGGCTGCTTCCTGAACACAAGCACACTGCCACGTCCAGGCCTTTCCACCTGCTGTTCCCTCTGTCCAGAATAATCTTCCATTTAATTGCACAGCCTGCCTGCTGTGTGCTTCATTTCTCTACTCAAACATTACCCAGTCAGGGAGGCTTTCCCTGATACCCCTTTAAAGTGCATCTCCCAGCCAGGTGCGCTGGCTCATATCTGTAATCCCAGGACTTTGGGAGGCCGAGGCGGGTGGATCACGAGGTCAGGAGTTCAAGACCAAGCCTGGCCAAGATGGTGAAACTCCATCTCTACTAAAAATACAAAAATTAGCTGGGCGAGGTAGTAGGCACCTGTAATCCCAGCTACTTGGGAGGCTGAGACAGGAGAATCGCTTGAACCCAGGGGGTGGAGGTTGCAGTGAGCCGAGATTGCACCACTGCATTTCAGCCTGGGCAACAGAGCGAGACTCCGTCTCAAAATAAATAAATAAAAAATAAAGTACATCTCCCTTCTGCTCTAGCACTCACTCTCCCCCTTTCCTCCTGCCCTCCCTCCCCAGAGCTTATCATCTCCCATGGGATAACAAATATTAGGCCTTGTTTCCTGTCTCTCTCCCAGTGAAAATGCAAACTCATAAGGGCAATACTTTTTGTCTGTTTTGCTCATACTGCATCCCCAGAATCTACAACAAAATATAGGCGTGGTACAAAATTGTCAATAAATATTTGCTAATTTGCTTAATTGTTTGGGGAACATAGCCAGAGAAGGCAAGAGGAGTCACTGATTTTTGTGGAATCTGTAAAATGACAAGTAAAAAACTACAAATACTCAAGATATATTTTAAGTGCACAAAAGAAAAAAAAAAGAAGGTAGGCTGTAAGAGTTAATACATATAGCAACTATGTTAAAGTAGAGAAACTGATTAAAGAGCTTTAAAAAATGTTAACATTAGTTATCTCAGAGTTGAAATTATGAATAATTTTGTTTACTTCATGATATCTTTTTTTTCAGTTATTTACAATGAGCTAGATTATTTTTGTATTTAAAATATTTTTTAAAATAATAGGCCAGGCGTGGTGGCTCACGCCTATAATCCCAGTACTTTGGGAGGCCAAGGCGAGGTGGTTCACATTAGGTCAGGATTTCGAGACCAGCCTGGCCAACATGGTGAAACCCTGACTTTAGTTTAAAAAATATAAAAATTAGCTGGGCATGGTGGTGGGTGCCTGTAATCTCAGCTATTTGGGAGGCTGAGGCAGGAGAATCACTTGAACTTGGGAGACGAAGGGTACAGTGAGCCAAGATTGCGCCATTGCACTCCAGCCTGGGTGTCAAGAGTGAAACTCCATGTCAAAATAATAATAATAATAATAATAATAATAATAATAATAATAATAGAGGCTGAAGCTGGAGGATTGTTTGAGTCCAGGAATCTGAGGCTGCAGTGAGCCATGACTCCACCAGTGCACTCCACCTCAGGCAAAAGAGTGAGATCCTGTCTCTAAAAAGATAATAATAATTACTTTAAATATAAATAAATAGATACTATGCCCTTCACTTTACAATTCGATTTATTTATTTTTTATAATTTCAACTTTTATTCAAATTCAAGAAATACATACACACATATGCAGGTTTTTAACATGGGTATACTGTGTGATGCTGAGGTTTGGATACAATCGAACCTGTCACCCAGAAAGTGAGCACAGTACTTGACTGTTAGTTTTTCAACCCTTCCTTCCACCTCTTCCTCCTCTAGTAGCCCCCAGTGTCTATTGTTGCCATCTCTACGTCCATGAGTATCCAATGTTTAGCTTCCACTTAATACGGAACCCAAAAAGAGACCAAGTAGCCAAAGTAATCCTGAGCAAAAGAACAAAGCTGGAAGGGTCACATTACCCCACTTCAAACCATATTATAATTCTACAGTAATCAAAACAGCATGATACCTGTACAAAAACAGACATATTGACCAATGCAACAGAACAGAGAACCCAGGAATAAAGCCATACTCCTACAGCCATCTGATCTTTGACAAAGTTGACAAAAATAAGCAACAAGGAGGGGACTCCCTATTTAATAAATGGTGTTGGGAAAATTAGCTAGCCATATACAGAAGAATGAAAGTGGACCCCTACCTTGTACCACATACAAAAATTAACTCAAGACGGATTAAAGATTTAAAAGATTAAAAACCTCAACCTATAAGAATCCTGGAAGAAAACCTAGGAAACACCATTCCGGACATCAGCCTTGAGGAAGAATTTATGACTATGTCCTTGAAAGCAATTGCAACAAAAACAAAAATAGACAAGTGGAACCTAATTAAACTAAAGAGCTTCTGCACAGTAAAGGAAACTATCAACAGATTAAACAGACAACCTACAGAATGGGAGAAAATATTTGCAAACTATGCATCTGACAAAGGTCTAATGTCTAGAATCTGTAAGGAACATACGCAATTCAACAAACAAAAAACAACCCCATTATAAAGTGGTGAAGGACATGAACAGATACTTCTTAAAAGAAGACACACAAGTAGCCAACAAACATGAAAAATTCCTCCACATCACTAGTCATCAGAGGAATGCAAATCAAAACTACAATGAGATACCATCTCCCACCAGTCAGAATGGTTATTATCAAAAAGTTAAAAAACAGCAGATATTGGCAAGGCTGCAGAGAAAAGGGAAATGCTTATACACTGCTGGTGGAATGTAAATTAGTTCAGCCACTGTGGAAAGCAGTTTGGAGATTTCTCAAAAATTTAAAAAAGAACTACCATCCAACCCAGCGATCCCATTACTGGGCATATATCCAAAATAAATAAAAAGACACCTGCACTCATATGTTCATTGCAGCACTATTCACAATAGCAAAGACACAGAATCAGTAACAGTGGACTGGATAAAGAAAATGCAGTACATACAGGCCAGGCATGGCGGCTCACACCTGTAATCCTAGCACTTTGGGTGGTCAAGGTGGGTGGATCACCTGACCTCAGGAGTTGAAGACAAGCCTGGCCAACATGCAACATGGTGAAACCCCATCTCTACTAAAAAAAAAAAAAAAAAAGAAGAATGCTGGGTGTGGTGTCATGTGCCTGCAATCCCAGCTACTCTGGAGGCTGATGCACAAGAATAGCTTGAGCCTGGGAGACGGAAGTTGCTTGAGCCTGGGAGACGGAGGTTGCAGTGAGCTAAGATCACGCCACTGTACTCCAGCCTGGGTGACAGAGTGAGACTCTGTCTCAGGAAAAAAAAAAAAAAAAAAAAAAAAAAAGGGTACATATAAATCATGGAATACTATGAAGCCATTAAAAAAAAGAATGAAGTCATGTCCTGAATAAAAAGAAATAAAGCCACACTCCTACAGCCATCATTGATGCTGGACTCCCTATTCAATAAGGGCATTATCCTAAGCAAGTTAACACAGGAACAGAAAACCAAACTGAATTTTATTGAAAATTCATCATTTTGGACAAAAAGAGTGTAAGAATGTTTCTTAAACAATATGCAGAGCTGACTGGCTGATCACTAAAGTTCTGGAAAATAGTTCATCCTTTGGTTCTTTACATCAGTAGCACTCACAGAAGACTTGCAGTAAAGACATCAGTGGTTTATTCTGTTAGCAAAGAGCATCTGCAGCTGCATATCACATTTAAGGAGAAAAAAAGCACTGTAGTTCTATCCATTCATTTAAATATGCAAATTAAATTGAACATTTTACTTCCTACCACTATTAGACTGAATAGATATTGCAAGATTATAATACACTATGCAAAAAGGTAAAACTAAAACAAAAAACATTTTAAAGACAAATCTGTTTATATTTTGTGCTGAGGAAAATGACACTACCTCAATAGTGATTACTCTCCTGTTACATCGGTAAAGAACTGGAAGCTATTAAATCTAATACATGTTAGTATTGGGGTAGAGATAATGTTTTCAATTGTTCTGTTTAAATATATAATCTGAGTGAAAAACCAAAGGAAAAAAAAATACAAGAAAGCTCTGGAAATAAAATTCTTTCTCATGAGCTTTGGTCTAATGCATGGTTGATGAAGTCATGAGAATATGCTCATTATCTTTGATTTTATTTCAGCAGTTTCCAGAAAATACAGTAATAAATAAACTTCTATTACTACTTGATGCCTAAAAGTTTAAATTTAATATGTGGATCAAATTAATTCCCAATGTTCCATTTTAAGCTTTTGCATTAAAAGACCTGTACATTTTACTCCTTAATATAAATAATTTAAAGTGTTTTCAGTGAAAAACACTTCTTGATTTACAGAGCAGATTTTTATTACTGAATTGCAAAGCTATTTGTTAGAGATTAATGGTAGTGACTATAACGAAAAAAAATTTTAAGTCCCCCCGAAAGAAAAACTTAAGAATATAAAATACTGTAATAATATACAATGCTAATTAGGAGCTAAATGAAATAGCTTGGAATAGGGCAGATATCTACTGAGAATTAATACCATACTTCTAGGAGATTAATTATCATGAATAGAAGTTAAACTAGTCACAAACGTCCATGAAGAAAATATATAGTGAGCCTTTTCTGTCCTAGAAGATGAGGCAACAAGTCGTATTGGCCAGTATGACATACCTTTAGAAGCAAGCGTCCTTGGCAGGTTGATAACTATCTAGGCTGAGCTGTCAAAATCAGTTGCACTATTGTAGCTCATCAGCTATCAACTGAAGAGACTGCGGAACAATTCTAGCTTCCTCTCCACAGGCCTCACTCTGTCCCCTTCATGAGGTTCTGGCATGTCCCAGAACGTCCATTGTCAAATCAGAAGTACAAACATTTTCTAAGTGGTTCAGGGAATGCAGGTAGTGTTCAGAAAAACCACTCCCCAGATCTTTAAAAAATGAATCCTTCTAAGAACACACCTTTCCTGCCAAAATCATTTTTAATTCCATTTCATAAGAGAAAGGCTGCTCATTTGAACAGAACCTTACATTGGCACATTGCTCTGAGGCATAAACTCGAATGCATCAAACAAGGCGATGACTTTATATATTGGCAGCTATGCTAGAAAGTAAATGACTCCAATGACTATGTACAAAATTCTTTCACAAGTCTGAACAAATTGAAGCAATTAATGGAGCAGTCACTGATAAATTATTTAAAATGATTTTGATGATTCCTTACTAAAAGTTGTTAAACATATAATGCAATGAAGTTTGTGGCAGGCTGAACTATAGTCCCCAAAAGAAAACCATATTTAATTCCTAGAACCTGTGAATGTCACATGGAAAAAAAAAATTTGCAGACAGTATTAAATTAAGGATCTTGAAATGGAGATCATCCTGAATTATCTGGGTGGGCCCAAAATGTTACCGCCTTCATAAGAAAGAGAGAGACTTGACACAGACAGAAGAGCAGAAAGCAATGTGACCACAGTGGCAGAGATTAGGTGATGCAGCCACAAGCCAATAAATGCCGGCAGCCACCAGGGCTGGAAGAGGCAAGAAATTAGAGCTTCCAGGGGACACACATCCCTGACAACACCTTTATTTCAACCCAGTGATACGGATTTCAGTCTTCTGGCCTCCAAAAGTGTGAGAATAAATTTCTGTTGCTTTAAGCTGAGTTTGTGGTAATTTGGAACAGCAACCACAGGAAACTAATAAAGAGTTCAAAGAATCAAATGGCATCGCCATAACAAACTCCTTCCTGTCTCACCTACTTATATGTAAACATGTTTTGAAAACAAATCTATAAAAATAAAAAATCAGGGGACAAAACTGTTGCCAAATCCTGTCTCCCTCTAGTAGAACAAATTCTTTACAACATATTAAAAGAATTTTTTTAAACCCTTCACACTTCATAATAGAGATGCCTTTCCAAATAAAACATTTTTTAAAGGCTACTCCTTGTGTTTATGACTTTAAAATGTGAAGGACTTACTTATTTCTTCAAGAAAAGTTTAGGGTCTACACTCCCATAAAGAGAATCACTGCTATGGATACTTGTACCTGTCTGTGCTACAATTGACTCAAATCGTGGTCCAAATGACAGCTTATTTTTTTTTAAAACATCTCAAACACTTTGCATTGTGCTAATAAAAATTATTATGAAATGTATTCTTCCATCAGTTGGATCTGTTTTAGCTCTGAAATTCCCATAGATCATTCTTTAAATGTAGAGGGGTGTGTAAATTATAAAATTTCTATCCTTGTTTCCACTTTGTGCTACTTTCTTTCTCTTATAACTACAAATAACAAAAAATAAAAAGAATAAAGAAATGACTATTCATAATTCTTTTCTATTTTTGTACCTCTGAAGAAAATCTTCACCACAGGATCTATACTAAAATAAACAGAAAAGCAGGACTTTCTGAAAAATAATGGCAAAGAAGCCACTGGCTTCATTCTCCCCAACAGAAAACCAAAACCAAATAAACAGCATTGAGATTTTCCCCAGAAGTATCCCAGAACTCAAATATGAAGATGAGACAGTTCCATGGGCAACAGAAAAGTGAAGAAAAACTCCAGACGGTAAGAGAATCAAACTTCAGTATCCACCACGATGCCCCTCCCACAAGCTTCTGAAAAACTTTCCCCCAACTCATTGTGTTTACACCAGAAAAAGTGAGATTTAGGTGGACAACCTCCTACCCCACCATCTTGGGTTCCCTGGCAGGAGATCTGTCTCTGTCTTCATCATAGGAAGCATTGTGATTGCCTGATGGGAGAAATATCCCTGAGGACAGGCAGAGACAAAAAAAAGGAGGCAAGACAACCATTCCCAGCCCCAGAAACTCTGCTCTGCAACCCAGCCAAAGGAGACACCAAATCAGAGTGGCTGTTCAGTAGCACCACACGGCAGGAGGTTCATCCCACAGGTCCCCTGGCCATGGGCCCCTAGCCAGCTGTCCCGCAGTGTTGGGATATCCCCTTTGGGAACCTCTCCCATTTGGAAAGTGCAGTGCTCTGGCCTTTACTAGAGCCAAGGCAAACCTAGGCTTAAGGCGCCACCTAGAGCCAAAAAGAAGGCAATGACCTATCGGTAAAAACCTCTAAGGAATATATCGAATAAAAAAACAAAAGAAGCCAGGCAAAGAAGGCTCGAATAAATAACTAATCCTTCAGTGCAAAGATATAGACACACATCCACAAAAACAGCAGCAAACAGGGAACCACGATCTCTCCAAACAGACACAAGGAACCAGTAAATGACCCTAGCAAGACAGCAATATGTGAGCTCTGACCAAGAATTTAAAATAGCACCTTTAAGGAAATTCAGTGATTGCCAGGATAAAATTGATAAAATCAATTCAGATATTTATAAGATAAATTTAACAATGAGATTGATTTTTTTAAAGTACAACAAATTGTGAACCTGAGAAATACATTCTCTGATCTGAAAAATTCATTAGAGGCTCTCAACAGCAGAATGGATCAAGCAGAGGAAAACATCAATGAGTTGGCTATCCGAAAATACATGATCAGAAGGAAAAAAAGAAAAAAGAATGAAAAGGAACTGAGATCACCTATAAGATATAGAAAATTACCTCAAAAGACCAAATCTAAGAATTACTGGTGTTCAAGAGGGAGCTGAACGAGAAATAGAAAAGCAATGATGTGAGACAATAACTCTGTATCCTTACCTACACCTATGTGAGGCAGGTGCTCAAAAAGGGTCCAGCTGTGGTCATCAATGTAATGATTCTTCAGGATCAACAGCTGACAAACATCTCGAGCCGTTACGTCACTGGGTACATCTAAAGCCCTGCTGGTTTCATCTTCACTGTATACTTTAATCACCTGTGTAGGTAGAAATAAGAAAAAGAGCTAAAATATTCCTGTTTGTGTTTTTGAAAAATTGTATTGTGTGTATTTAAAGTATACAACATGATGTTATGAGATATATATATAAATAAATAGCAAAATGGTTACATAGTAAAACAAATTAACATGTCTATCACCTCACCTAGTTACCCATTTTCTTGCAAGTGTGGCAAGAGCAGCTTAAATCTACTCATTTCTCAAAATTCCAAAGTCAATACATTATTATGAATTATAGTTCTCATGTTGTACATTAGAGCTCTAGATGTGTTCATCCCACACATCTGCTACTTTGTATCCTTGATCTACATCTCCTCATTTCCCTCCACCCCACCACTGCCCTTGGTAGCCACTGTTTTGTTCTCTATCTCTGCATATTTGATTTATTTTTAGACTACACATCTGAGATCATGCAATATTTTTCTTTCTGTTAGAAAAGAAAAAATGACTTATTTCACTAAGCATAATGTCCTCCGGGTTCATCCATGTTGTAGCAAATGGCAGCATATTATTTTTTAAGGCTGAAGAGTATTCCCTTGCGTGTATCTGCATGTGTGTGTATGTGTGTGTAATGCAAATATACAATAAATTACATATATAAGCTCAAATATACACCCATCAATGGGACATGGTACTTAAGTTGTTTCCATATCTTAGCTATTGTGAATGCTGCTGCAATGAACATGGGAGTGCAGGCATCTCTGTGACATGCTGACTTAAACTCCTTTGGGTGTATAGCCGAGAGGTACTGCTGTGTCATATATGGCAGTTCTATTTTTAATTTCTTTACAAATAGCCATACTGTTTTTCAGAATGACTGTACCAATACACATTCTCACCAACAGTGTACTAGCGTTCTCTTTTTTCTACACTTTCACCAATACTTGTTACCTCTTGTCTTTTTTATAACAGCCATCCTAATGGGTATGAAGTGATATCTCATAATGGTTTTGATTTGCATTTACCTGATGATTGGTGATGTTGACCATCCTTTCATATACCTGTTAGCCATTTTTATGTCTTCTTTGGAAAAATGTCTATTCAGGCCCTTTGCTGCTTTATTTTTTAAATTTTTTTAGAAGTTTAATTCTTTCACTCATGTTGCCCAGGCTGGAACTCAATGGCACAATTTTGGCTCACTGCAGCCTCCACCTCCCAGGTTCAAATGATTCTCATCTCTCAGCCTCCTGAGTAGCTGGGATTACATGCATGTGCCACCACACCCGGCTAATTTTGTTGTTGTTGTTGTTGTTGTTGTTTTTTAGTAGAAACAGGCTTTCACCATGTTGGTCAGGCTGGTCTCGAACACTTGACCTCAGTTGATCTGCCTGCCTCAGCCTCCCAAAGTGCTGGGGTTACAGGTATGAGCCCACCACACCCAGTCCTTTGCTCATTTTTAATTGGGTTATTTGTTTTTCTGATATTGAGTTGTATGAGTTATTCATAAATTTTGGATATTAACCCTTATAATTACATATGGTTTGCAAATACTTTTTCCCAATCCATAGGTAGACTTTTTATTAAAATATTTTATTAAAATATCATTCCAGTAAATCAGTAAACATTAGTCAGTTATAATTCCTCATACAGTGTCTTCTACATTTAATTGTCTTATACATTGAATGAATGTTACCTATCCAAGACTTGTTTATGTGTCAAAGCTACTTTGTCCAACAATTTCCATTATCTTCAGTGTCTAAACTAAAGGTCATTCAATAACTATTTAGTATTACTTCCCCACCACTTTGGTCTCTGAAAAAGCTAATGTATATCTCTTATCAATATTATAATGGGGCACAGTGGCACACGTCTGTAATCTCAGCACTTTGGGAGGTTTAGGCAGGCAGATCACATGAGGTCAGGAGTTCAAGACCAGCCTGGCCAACATGGCAAAATCCCATCTCCACTAAAAGTATAAAAAATTAGCTGGGCATAGTGGCACATGCCTGTAATTCCAGCTACTTGGGAAGCTGAGGCACAAGAATCACTTGAACCTGGGAGGTGGAGGTTGCAGTGAGCCAGGATTGTGCCACTGCACTCCAGCCTGGGTGACAGAGTCATGTATCACCCTCGAGTAGGTTTCTGTGATACAATGACAAATTATGAATAAAGAGAGACTTTTCTTAAAAGAGTTTTTGCTAGGAGAGTGATCTAGTTTGGATATTTGTCCTCTCCAAATCTCATGTTGAAATTTAACCCCCAGTGTTGGAGGTGGAGCTTAGCAGGAGGTGTGTGGGTCATGGGGGCAGATTCCTCACAATGTCCTGGTGCCATCCTCATGGGATTGAGTGAGTTCTCACTCTTGGTTTCCAAAGGATCTGTTTGTTAAAAAGCATCCTACACCTCCCTCCCCTCCCTCTTGCTTTCTCTGTCGTCTGTTTCTGTTCTCTGCTGCACATTCCATGCCAGGAAATGAGGGGACTGAAGAATAATCTAGGGGTTGCTGAAAACGTTCTCTGCACCTCCTGACTACCCCCACATGTTTTCCTACAGTAAACTCTCCTCACCTGGGGTAACAGAAGTATGCCTCTTATTTTGCATGTTCTATCTCTTATTTCAGAGAAGCTAAGAAAATGAAAAACTAGAGACATTCTGAAGGCTAAACCAATTTTTTTAGAAAAGGGCTAGAAAAGAGCAAGAGGTAAAGTTGGATAAAATGAGAAAGGTGACTAAATAATCAGTATATGCCACTATTTTCTTCAGATTATGTCACTGCAAATTTAGACATAAGTTGACAAGAATTGAGATGCACAATCTTAGAGGGGCTTAGGCCAACTTGAATTTCTGGAATAACTGCATATATTTCATTGTTAGAATGAATAAAACCTGCTGAGAGAAAAACTTAATATTTTTGTTTGAAATCCATTTCAAGCCCTTATTTTTTAAAAATCCTATTTAATGCTCACATTCATCCAAAATACATTCATCTATGAATAATGAAATTATATTTAGGTTGATATTCCACAGCAGTAAATCTCTGTCATCTCTTAGATATATTCTGTATTTATGAAAATTCCTTAAACTACGAATGGGATGCCTTTGTTAAAAAAGTCTCATTATATTTCTATTTGTTCCTCCTTAAAGTAAATGAAAGGGTCAAGTGTGGTGGCTCACACCTGTAATCCCAGCACTTTGGGAGGCCAAGGTGGGCGGATCACCTGAGGTCAGGAGTTCAAGACCAGCCTGACCAACATGGAGAAACCGCATTTCTACTAAAAATACAAAATTAGTGGGGAGTGGTGGCACATGCCTATAATCCCAGCTACTCAGGAGGCTGAGGCAGGAGAATCGCTTGAAGCCAGGAGGCAGAGGTTGTGGTGAGCCAAGATCACGTCACTGCACTCCAGCCTGAGCAATAAGAGTGATACTCTGACTCAATAAAGAATATATGTGTGTGTGTGTGTGTGTGTGTGTGTGTGTGTGTATGTGTGTGTATGAAAAAGGAAAGGACAAGTGAAGACTTAACTCTCTCATAGAGCTGAACATGCCTCTTGCCCAAAGAATTACTACACTAAACCTTCCTATTTAAGAAGAATTGAACTCATCACAAAAACTGCATGACTATATGGGTTAAAACTAAGTTAAAGTTAAAGACTTTTGTGATCATGTAAAAAACAAATAGTAGAGCTGTTCTTAAGAACCACTGAAGCAAAATATTAGTATTCTATTTCCTATACATACTAAAAGGTAAAAAAAAAAATTAAACATTATATAATCATGCTATTTAATAAAGGGATATTATACATTTCTTTAATAAAGGGATATTATATATTTCCAGTGCAGTGGCCCAAATTCCCAGTTTGCTTTAGAATGAGCAGTATATTATTTATATCAATTTATCTACAAGATCATTTGAAATTGGATGCCAACAGGAAGAAATTCTTCCTGGACCCTAAAGAAGAAGAAGAAGAAATTTTGTTCCATCCAAGGATTGAAAGTTGACTAGCAAGAGAAACATGACACTGGTAAGGTTTATCTACAACAACCCACCAGCATAGACAGAGCGTCCAAGGAAGGCCAAGAGTGTACACACTGCCTGTGTTGGAAAGCCCTTCTGTGTCACTCTAATCCTGACAATCACAACAACCTTGGCCTTTGGAGTAGTTTACAGCTTCAAAAACTGCCCTAGAAACACATGGCACGTAGCAATGCAAATTTAATACGTAGTCACTGCAGCCCTTGCAAAGACATGCTGGAATGTGGGTGAAGCAAATCTCTGTTTTGGCTGACATTCTATCAAGGCATGTTTATACACTTTACACATCAACTCCTCCCCTAGACTGCTCTTCCTAAAAAGTAAGTGGAGGAAAGAGATTAAATAAACTAACACAACCCATTTTTAGAATACTAGACACAACAATGTTAAAGTACAAGAAGAAATGGTAACTTTTCAGAAAAAAAGTTTGAGGCCTTTAAAGCCTCTAGACTAAAAGAGACAAAATATTTAAAATGAAACTAAAAATAAATAAGCAAAATAAAGTCAAGTCAGTATGTATTACCTTGCCCCTAAAGCATACTTAGTATTTATCTGCCTCACCTGAAATTCTAAGAACATATTTGGAAAGCTCTAAGGAAAAAAGTGAGCAAAGGCTAAGCAGTCAGCCTTTCTCCTCCTCCTTGCTGACTTCAAGGAATGGGATGGCATGGGATAGCCAGATCCTTTCCAATGTGAACTCATTCAAGAGTATTTGAAATGAACTTGGCATTGTCAACTGGTCATTTGAGAATGTCACAGAGCAAAAGAGGCATTTGGATCTGCCATGACTGGATGACTGGGAGGTCATTAACTATGCCATAGGTTTGCCTCATTTATCCTTTGTTTCCTCAAAGAGAGAGAGAAGAGGAATCATCATTCGGCAGGTAAAATAATGAGCATGGATTAAGCACAAAACCATGAGTAAGAATCCATACAATGAAGCAAGAGAAAGAAAAAACTGAAAGAGCAAAAGTGAAAGAAAAAGATATTTGGGCATAGTTATCTATGGTTATCTTCTGTGTCAAAGTTTCTATTTTAGGAAAATTCAAATTCAATAGTCAAACCCAACTAAATTACTATTAATTAATTAGTCATTGATTTAAAATAATTTAAATGTGATATTTATTTTAAATTTTAAATTTATTTTAAATATCATATTTAAATATGGCCTTAGCATGATAAAACATATATATTTTTAAACAGAAATATAAATTCATTAATTTGTGTATTATATCTATTAATTATATATGTATAGTTAACATATAGTTAATGCAAAATAAAAATAAGAAACAAGGCTCACAGGAATCTGCTCTGAACTATGTCCTAAAGCTAAGCTTATTTCTACAGCTCTTTGAAAGTTTATCATCTAACCACAGTAAAATTATAAAATAACTTAAAATGTTTCAATATTTTTTCTTTATTATTTTTAATAGATAGGCAATGTACTTGAGTCATGCAAAATATTTTTATATCAGGGTCAGAGTAGCCCTGAATTTTTACATTCTTCTAAATAAGAAACACAGTGTCCTAAGATAACAAGAGACATTTTTAGATATCTTGAATTAAGCAACTCAGTAGTTCCCTTGAAATGAAAAGAATGGGAAGCACTGTAGTCATTATTACTTATTCCAAATCTCTAATTGTGTTTTTAAAATTTTGCATTTTAAAAACAAAGACTGTTTCAAAAGACCCTAACAGCTCAAGAATATCTACTGCTTTCTTATTGCTATCCTGTATTATTTTGCTAGCTGTCAAATATTTACTAAGATAAAAATAGTATATAGTTTTGAGAAATCATGTTGCAAGAAAAGCCTCCGATCCTCTCCACTTGTGAGGGATAGTCAAAAACACATTTTCCTTGAGCATGAACAGTACGTGTTAAACTAGTTATAAGACACTACCTAAAACAGATATTGTCACCAATATCAGAATTACAAGAATTGATTGACACAAACAGGTTTATTCCACATCCCTGTACCCCCTTTCAACTTTATTCCCTACAATCCTGTCCTCTGACTCCAATCCTACATTTTTTTCTGTTTCTTGAAAAAGTCATGCTCCTTCTCAACACAGGGCCCTTGCACATGCTACTGCTTGTGCTTAGAACATGGTTTCCTTACCCTCTACTTTTTCTGCTCCCTCACATCTTAGGATAAACCATTAATTCTGGGAGGAAGCTTCCAAAGACCTCCACCTTAGGTCCAGGCCCCTTTTGCATGCACGCATGTGTGCAACTATAATTACTACGCGTTGCCCTTCACCATGAGAATGATGTATGACATCAGGGACCACTGTTTTCTCCTCTTTATATCCCCAGCAGTGAGCACAATGTGGGGCCCATACGACAATCAAAACAATTCCTTCAGTAATGAATGAAAACATCATGTACACCCCTGCATGAGACAATATTAGTGAATTCCGAAATGGTAGTGTTGAAACCTCATGGAGTTTGAAAACCTCTATGGGAGAAAAGACACATGTGAACCAAAGAGAAAATTTAGGCAAATTTTCATGAAACTTATGGACTGAACAAAGGTGGCTTAGATGACTGCTGAGGGCCATGTTATGTCTGGGATTCTGAAAGAATAAGGAAAGAAGGTAAGAAAACACCTGTGTGGGACAAACATGAGCAAACACACTGAGGAAGAAAGGAGGAAAAATGCTCAGGAAACAGTAACCAGACCACACTAAATGGAGATCAGAAGGGCTAAGTTATGAGGACAGGGAGGAAGTATGGGTGCCTGGAAGCCTGAGGAGGGCGTGCCTTCACCCGGTACTGTGGGACACTGGTTTCCATCGGTGCAAACTAGCCATGGGCCACCACAATAGGAAATACTTTTAAAGATACACAAGTGATGGGTAGCTTTTTAAAAAGTTGGCAACGTAGAAATAACTCTTAAAAATTAAATGTTATTTAATAATAAAAATGACAGTTTTACAAGAATATGATTACAAAGTGGTAAGAGAATCAGGATAAATAACCACATGGTGACTTAATCACTTAGGAAAGGATTCAGCTACAATAACAGAAAGTCATTCCTACCTACAATGGGCTAGCCAAATTGAGGTTGATCTCCTCACATTCAAAACCAGGGCAGGCAGCTCAGGGTTTGGTGAGGCAGTTCCATCAAGTCACTCCTGACCAAGGCTCTTTCTGTCCTTTCACAATCTTTGAGGTACGGCTCTTATCATTAAGGGCGCAAGATGGATCATCTCCACACCACCTCTGTAAAACTCAGTCCTGCTATAGATTTGCTTGATATTACATTTCTGCAGTAAATTTTAGGGTCATGCCTGGATAAAGAGATTCAGAATTAGAGAATCTGTGTTCCTGGGGATCCACAGAGAGCTTCCAGGAGTCCTGGATATGAATTCAAAATGCATAGAAGTTTTTTGGGTTTTTTTGTTTTGTTTTGTTTTGTTTTTTGTTTTTTATTTTTTTCTCAGACGGAGCCTCGCTCTGTCACCCAGGCTGGAGTGCAGTGGCACGATCTCCGCTCACTGCAAGCTCCGCCGCCTCCCGGGTTCACGCCATTCTCCTGCCTCAGTCTCCCAAGTAGCTGGGACTACAGGCGCCCGCCACCATGCCCAGCTAATTTTTTTTTTTTTTTATTTTTAGTAGAGACGGGGTTTCACCATGTCAGCCAGGACGGTCTCAATCTCCTGACCTCGTGATCCACCCGCCTCGGCCTCCCAAAGTGCTGGGATTACAGGCGTGAGACACCACGCCCGGCCTGATGGGATTTAATGATGCATTAATTTTCCATCCAGCAACAGGCTAAAGAGGCCCAGTGTGGTCTCAGTACTGGAAATGCCCTACACTTGGCACAGAAGGGAAGTTAGCACTATCACACTAGATAGCCTGGGGCAGTGACACTGCAGCAGCATGCCGCATCTAGGCTTCCAACCAAGAGAAAAAAAAGCCTGCCAGCAAGAGACTCAAGAGAGGCTCCTTAAAGCCCCTCCCTTCACCTTTATCCTCCTACTCTATTATTTACCTTTTCTGCTCTCCTTGTCTCAGGCCAAGAGCCATGAAGAGCCTCTTTCTTTGGGCCTCCCTTCTTCCTATGAGGCAGAAAGAAGGGCTCCAACTCAAGGGGGGGTTTCATTTGACAAAGAGAGAAATTCAAGCCCTTTCAGTTTGCTCTATTATGTGGCAGGAAAAAAGGGCAAAAGAAACTGCTCGAATTTCATTAAAAAAGAAGGCAAACATTAACAACTAAGTTAGAAAATATCCTAAGCTATCACATACAGACACACACACACGGACATGTTATTTTAAGACCTAAATCCAATATGAATAATAAAGAGAGGTTCAAATTACAAATCCCACACTAAAGTTTCCGATGATTTCATCAAAGCTGTGTTCTCCGAAGTTTCAGTGTTTTTAATACTCATGCAATTCCTGCTAAGATGCCAGCGCTAATTCATCTTTGAAACGAGAAAACCTCTGCAAATGCTAATGCTAATTCATATTTAAAGCAGAACACCACTGGCCATGCTTATGTTGGACACAATCTTATTTCAGTATCTCATTTCAGTTTTTAAGCAATAGTTTATTCCCTGAACAGCCATAAGACATGTCTAAGTGAAAAAGTTAAAAATTGGTTCACACAGTGAGAAAGAAGAACAAGTAGGGGAGGGGTGGAATAAGTGTTTAGAAGAAAGGGAAAATGTGAGAAGAAGAAAGATACTGTTTACTAGAGCCCAAGACACATCAGACTTTATTGCAATTATTGAGTTGTCTGGCATCTACTGAAGCCCTTTTAGGAACTACGTTATTTCACTGATTTTTAAAAGCACATTTTTTTCACATTTAACTTCTCTGAAACCTGGATGTAACTTACCCTTAATGGTATGTTATAGTTTTATTGGAAGTATATAAAATAATGATGCTTCTTACAACTTAAAGTGACATACAATCAATCAAATATGCTATGTTCAACATTCCTGGATATTTGGGGGTATTATTTCATAAACTTATAATAATGTACAAATTTTCTAGATCCTAACATTCCCGTGCAGTAACAACACTGAGAACAACAGATTTATACCCACTTTGTAGTTTTACTTTTCCTTCATTTTTCTAAATATTTACTTACTTTTCTTATTTTATTTTATTTTTCCATGAGTTATTGGGGTACAGGTGGTATTTGGTTACATCAGTAGATTTTGGTGCACCCATCACCTGAGCAGCATATACTACACCATTTGTAGTCTTTTATCCCTCACCTGCTCCCTTTCTTCCCCCCAAGTCCCCAAAGTCCATTGTATCATTCTTATGCCTTTGCATCTTCATAGCTTAGCTTCCACATATTAGTGAGAACATACGATGCTTGATTTTTTTATTCCCAAGTTACTTCATTTAGAATAATAGTCTCCAATCACATTCAGGTTGCTGCAAATGCCATTAATTCATTCCTTTTTATGGCTGAGTAGTATTCCATCATATAAATGTACCAGTTTGTTTACCTACCTGTTGATTGATGGGCATTTGGGTTGGTTACACGATTTTGCCATTGCGGATTGTGCTGCTATAAACATGAATGTGCAAGTATCTTTTTGTATAACAACTTCTTTTCCTCTGGGCAGATACCCAGAAGTGGGATTGCTGGGTCAAATGGTGGTTCTACTTTTAGTTTTTTAAGGAAGCTCCATACTGTTTTCCATGGTGGTTGTACTAGCTTACATTTTTCTGAATATTTATTTGATATCAGTGAAAGACATGTATGGAGCATGTATAGTCATGAATATTTATTTTATATCAGTGAAAGACATGTATAGAGTATGTATAGTCTTGTAAAAGAAATGGAATCTATACTGTTAGAATCATAAAATACTAAAGGTTAGAAGGGTTCCTGGAGAACATCTACTGAAATCCTCCCATTTCACAAATGAAAAAGCTGAAGCTGGAGTCATGACCTGCTCAGAGACCTCCAAATGCTCACTGGCTGAGCCAGCCACAGATCCCCATTTCTGGCTCCCACCTGATGCTGTATTCTTTCCATTCTGTTCGTCCAGTATTTAGGCTGCTTTAAGCTGCTGCTTCTACATGACATCTTGGATAAAAGTATTAGAAAAATAAACACTAGAGCATAAATAGATGTATACATACATATATATCCCAAAGCACCTAGCTTTTTGAGTGTCAAAAAAGGCTGTTTTTCTTTGTTTTGTTTTGTTTTTTCACTTTTCACAGCTTCTCGCTAGAATAATTGCAAATACTGAAATAGCCAGCAGAGGGAGTCTTTATTTCTCAGTTTGTGCAAATAGAGAAAATACCATGTTTCGAAAACTGCAACCTTGTTAAACCTATGGAGTTTCTGTTTGATATAATCACAAGCTTGTGACAAAGTTAATATCTATTTTTTTAGAATTATTAAATATTTGAATTTTTAAGATAAATGATTTCTACATACTAAACATTAATAAGAAGGATTGTGGGAGCATATGTATACATATATACGTATGTGTCACCCCACTAGGAACCTTTCTTAGAACTCAAACTTGAAGTTTTCGCCAGGATTTCAAATAGTAATATCAAATTTTTTCTTCAAATATTGATAAAACTACCCAAGCAAATTTCAGTTTTGAAACTGCAAAATAATAATCCCTAGTATTTTCCCAAACAAAGCCTGAATGTATATGTTCAAATATGCATGTCTGATTAGGAGGCTTTCTGACAATGCTGTTCCTGCCAAAACAAATTTTGAATTCCTCTTTGAGAATTCTCATAATGGCAAGCATTTTTAATATCCTACAGGGGTAGAAAATCTTTATCCTTTCTAGGGGTTTAGAACCTGAAATGACCAAAAGTCTTGCTTCTTTTTTTTCTGCCAAAAAGAGATTATTATTTTCAATATTTGGCTTAGAGTTCTGGGGCACAGCCAGGAGAGCCAGCCCTACAGACTGCCCCAAGCAATAGTCTGAGACTGTTCATTAGCCCAGCTATTTTTAATCAGCCTTCACTGTCAAATGTGGACTACGCATTACAGTGTGCAAAACCATGCTGCCCAGCACCTGTGCTCAGGGAGATTCAGCCCAGGTGCTCACAGTGGACAGGGGACCCTGGAATCTGCTGTGATCAGATCTTAGACCCCAAACTTAGCATTAGTCTTGAGTTTTAGATTCCTCATACTGTAAAATGGGCAGAATGCCGGCAAACTGATAGCACTCAACTAATGTTAGCAATTATTATTATAAATTTTTGAAAGC
Organism: Piliocolobus tephrosceles; assembly: GCF_002776525.5. NCBI lineage: Eukaryota > Metazoa > Chordata > Mammalia > Primates > Cercopithecidae > Piliocolobus > Piliocolobus tephrosceles. The sequence continues at coordinate 50,416,741 of NC_045444.1, forward strand.
AAAAAAGGCATTTCTGAATAAGTCCCAAGAGACCCTACCGTCCTGTTGAACTCTAAGAAACTCTGAACTGATGGTTGAATCACTATGTCTTTGAGGCAAAACTGAGTGCACAGCAAGGAAAAACAACCAGGAGAGCAAAAGGCAGATTGGCAGAAAAGGTGAGATTCATCCCACGAAAAGACTACAGGTAAAAGGACAAATGACTGCGGCTACACAGTGATGAGTGGCTATGGGGTGCACGTGCCCAGGCAATTCTGAGAGGCAGCCTCCTGTGCTAGGTGGAGCAGAGGCCTGGACCTCAGTCCCGCCTCTGTCATTGATGAGCAAGGTGCTTTGGCAAAGACACTTAACTCTCCAAGCCAATTATCCTCATCCAAAAATGGGTCTAGTCACCAAGCATTTAGGGTTCTTATGAGGGTTTAAGTGAATGTGTAATGAATGCTGAACATGTTGTAGCTGCTATTTTTTATTGTTCTGTGTGAAGGACAATACTCTGTGTGAAGGTTATAGCAAATTGCCCACTGCAGCAAGTTGGAGCTAGATAAAGGTAATGAAAAGGCCTGAGTATTATAGCTTCTCATCCCAAAAGATGAGAAACTTGGCAAAAATGAAGGAAAAGCAACAGAGAGACAAATATTAGGAAGGAAATAGTAGGTCAATATCTAAAGAGCTCAATCTTGCCTTTACACAAAATTTTTTATCCAGCTAATTGGTAATTAGATACCAACTTTGTGCCTTCTATGTGCTGGGCACTGAGGTCCAACGAGGACCAAAAGTAACAAGTTCTCACCTTCATACAGCTAAGATTCTATTAATAGTAACACCACTTGCCTACTGAAACAACGTCTTAATACTAGACCTACTTTTATCCCTTTCAAAAATACAATCCAGAAGTCCCTGTCTAATACTCCCTAGGACACTGAAAGGAGGAGTAATTAACCACCTATCTTGTATTTAAATCTACGTTCCCAAAGATTTTAACAAAGTCTTCATCAGCATATATAGTTGGATTCATTTTTTTAAATTCAAATTAGAGTCCTTCTAAAGTTACAGAAAGGAAAACTGTGGGAGCAAGCATTTGAAAGATATATTGTCTTTCTCTCCTTGGCTGCAATCTATGAAGAAAAAACACTTTTCGTTTGACTCATTTTCTACTATGAAATCTTTGGATAACCACTTTAGCAGAATAGGGCACAGAAAATTTAAATTCACAGTCATAGGGAAATTTAAACTCTATGAAACTAGTAAAACATGCCATTTCACAGGTGGGGAAAAAGGGAAATTCATGTTCGTTAGACTTCTACTGTGTGTGAAATGCTTCTAAATATTTATCCTGTTGAATCCTCACAACTGTTCTGCGAGGAAGTATCCTCATCCCCAAGACAGAGATTCTCAGAGGGTTTGGAAAGAATGCTCCAAAATCCAGGGCACTGGTGAATGACAAAGCTGAGCTCAAACTCTGGGCTTCCCGTCTCTAAAGCATCCAAATAATCTGCTACATCACACTTCCTAAAAACTCACTGCTCAGGAAAATAAACATTTTATGAAAATGCAAATACCATTCATCTGTGTGACCCCCTTCCTGGTTGAGTGTACAACTAGGTTACTCTGTACAAAAGTGAAAAGGGCAGGAGAAATATCAAGGTTTAGCAAGAATGAGAACTCTGGATAAAAAGCAGTAACAATGCCCACTACCACTTCACTATCACCTTCCAAGCAAGTCCACCATCTAAACTTAGACCACCATCCATGGCCTTCCACAACCTCTTCTGCTCAGGAAATCTGCTCCCTCCCCACTTATTACCATACCTACAATCCCTATCCAAGTAATAGAATATTATTTGCTTAAAAAGCATAGCCACATTTCACATCTGGCACCAGAATAATAAAAATCCCAGACAAATATTTACTAAATGTCTAATATGTCCAAGGCACTTGTAGAGGAGCTGGAGAGTTACCCACCAATATCCACGCTTCCTCTCTTCCTTCCTGATGAATCCTGATTCTGGTGAGGAGGGCAGTGTGCTACGCTCCAGGCCTGCATTTCCTGACTTTTCTTGTACCCAGAGTTGGCCAATAAGACGTAAGCAGAAACTCCTGGTTACTCCACAATAGGCATGTTAACTGGTATAAAACTCATGAGCCTGTTCTTGGTCCTTCACATTCTCTGTGCAAAGACTGTAAACAGGATGACTGGAAATTTACATTTATCTTCCCATAAAAGGAAAAAGGACTCACACTAGAGAAGAAATAATAGCAAGAAGGAGGTCAGTTGCCTGAGGACATTGTGGGGCTGCAACATTAGCTTTGGACTGATCCTTGTAAAGTGAAAGAAAAATAAATCTCTTTTCCTCCTTAATCCACAGTCCTTTGTGTTTTTTGGTTACATGAAATTACATTCTGCCCATAACTGACAAAACATTTTATTTAAAGATTTCTTCCCTTAAAATACTAAGATTTAGTTGTAAGACCAAAAATCAAAAGACAACTTTTGGAAACCAAACGGTGGTCCAAGATATACAAAAATAAACAAGATAGAGTGATTGAAAGTCATATTGTACACACCTACGGACAGCCATATGAAGTAATAATAAAATTGATGTTACGGGGCTGTAGTGGTGGAATTGACAAATGAGTGACAAAGGTGTATCCACTGATACTAAATCAAGGCACCATGAAAGTAAATGTGAAGCAAAAGAGTCTTAGAAGGCTTTAGGATGAGACCACAGCCTGAGCTGACACTTAGACAATACACAGCATTTGGGAAAGCAAATGAGCCTGGAGTTGTCTATAGGCTGCAGAGCACAATCCTGGGAGCAGAAGTGCAGAGATACAGATGTTAAAAGCTGTTTGAAGCACAAGGAGGCAAACGACATGCTGCAGTGAAGGCTTCAAGGGAAGCTGGGCAGGCTGAGGGCCAGGCAGGCCCTGGAGCACGGCAAATGCTAAGGAAGTTTGGACTGATTTTGTACATGTTTAAAAGATTCTGGGAAAAATAGTGATGTGATGATACGTGTTCTTTCCTCCACTAAATCACTTTTAGAAAATCATAGCAATGACTCTAATTGTATGAGGAAAGAAATGACTATAACATGAACTATTCTCTTATATGAATGGGGAATTAGATCTTCTCATAAATGGCATTGCTCCATATTACACTCATAAATTTACAATTTTCAAAAGGATTTGAATCTTAAAACATATATATCATTAAAAGTATCCCTTTTTTTTCTCTGAGATTTCAGAAGATACTTCAGGATCTTGTGTGCTTATGAACATCTCCTGTAATTGTAGCATGAATGAAGAATGCAAAAATGCTTGCAAACATAATTTAAAAACAATGTTGGCCGGGCACGGTGGCTCACACCTGTAATCCCAGCACTTTGAGAGGCCGAGGTAGGCACATCACGAGGTCAGGAGATGGAGACCATCCTGGCCAACACAGCGAAGCCCCTTCTCTACTAAAAATACAAAAATTTAGCTAGGTGTGGTGGCACACGCCTGTAGTCCCAGCTACTCAGGAGGCTAAGGCAGGAGAATCGCTTGAACCCAGGAGACCGAGGGTGCAGTGAGCCAAGATGGCGCCACTGCACTCCAGCCTGGGTGACGGAGCGAGATTCAATCTCAAAAAACAAACAAATAATCAAACAAACAAAAAATGTTAACCTGATGGAGACATGAAATATGTCTAACCCACCGAATCAGGATATGGACATAAGGTTTTCTGATCTGGTAATGTTTCTATAAAAGAATGTGAATTTTATATTATACTTAGTTTGTACTTCACAATACTTGAGCCTTATGTTAACTCTCTGGGACCTTAAAATGTTTTCTTTATGTAATGTGCCAATCTGGAGTTCCAGGTATAAACTTTCTATCACACACTCACACACATACACACTTGGCTGCTTACAATTGCTTTCTGAATAAAATGTTTTCTATGCTAGAGCATAAGGGAGTTGGTGGAGGTGCAGAGGAAGATGAAAGGATTTGCCTAAGCTAATTCCAGACTTGAATGGCAATTATACCCACCATAAGGCAATTTCATTACCATATTAATTTCAGGAGGTAACACGTATCTAGGAGAAGCATACTGGAAGTCACAAGATCTAGATTCTATTTCTAGCTCTGCCACTGACCTTCTGGGTGACCTTGCATAAGTCACTCAACACCCAAGAGACTCAGTCTCCTCATTTGAAAAAATAAAAAGCTATAACCTAGTGTTGATCTGAGAAAAATGCGATGCGGTAACATATTCATTCACAACGTTTGCTGAGGATGTGATTGTTTCTGAGGCACATGAGGAAGCCTTCTTCACCAGAACCTTAATTCACTTAAATCAGAGAAATCAGATCCTAATAGAATTTGGAAGTGAAAATTTTCTTTCCAATTTACTTGATAGAGAATCTACCAAAATACCTTTTTTCTCAAAGATCAAGGCATACTTTCTCTGCTACAAAATAGATCTATACCACATGAAGGGCCACGTTTAAAATTCAAGTTCCTAATCACTACCAGAGACTCTTACAGCCACTTGGATCAGACACACTAGATGATACGAAAATTACTCCCTATTGCTATGGAGCAGTTTCAGAAATGCTCTCAGCCTTTTAAATGATTAGGATTCCATCTGATAAATTATTTGTCAAGGGCCACTCATTCAGGATGAGCAAACTTTACACCAAACTTATGGAAAAGGCACCTGCCTTCATGGGAAAATGAGAAGTTGCTCCCCAAATTCTCTGAGAAATGCTTGTGCTGATTTATAAGATCATTTAAAATTATGGCATATATGGAAAATAAGTTGATTACAAGTATGAAATAACTTCTTATATTGGAAGAAAAAAGTAATCACGGTGTGACCAGAGCAGATGGATGATTTTTAAATCAGAAAATACCTGACTCCTAAACTAAAAGATATTAAGATTTTCAGAAAAATCAAATAGACAAAAATAGGTCTTCTGGGAGTGAAAATATCAGGAGAAGCAAATAACGGTGTGCTGAATTATATAAACACCTAAATATGTGCACTCACTGAAAAAAATAGCACAGATTTGAGCCTAGGGAATTTTGATTTTTATAAATATCATAATAGAAACTTGACAAGAAGCTTATTATTAAAATACCATCATAAATCACAATGATGTGACCATTGGCAACTCAGATGTAATATCAATAATAACCACAGCTTTCCAGAGTAATCTTGTTTTCCTACTCATCAGACAGTGCTCAAAGTTATTTTTCTATCCAAGTTTTGCCATAATCAATTTCTCCTAGACTAATCGTTCAAACTCCTTGAACATTATAGCATTCTTTCCTAATGTTTTATAATCTCTCCAAAATAATAAAAAAAATTTACATACTATACTATAACCATGAAAATATAAAATATTTGGTTCACAGAATTATAGACACAAATAAGACTGAAGACATTATCTACTGAAAACTCCTCAGTTTGTTATACAGATGAGGAAGTAAAGACTCCAAGAGTTTACTGGATTTGCCCAAAGTCACAGGGCTAATAAATGGAGAGTCCAAATAGTACACTTTCCATCATACCAACATGTCATCAAAAACCAACCATATGATAGAAGGTTCTTAGTCAATGTAAACTGCAATATTAACTGAATAAAGAAGAACTCAAACATGAGAACACAGACTTGATAAGTGTTAATATGCCTTTTCACATCCTTGGTGAGTCCACAAGCCTATATTGTCATTATTAATGCACTGCTAAGTCCAATTCGAAATAAAAGTTAAAGCCCAAAGCAAAATATTTTTAATTAAATTTGCTTACAATTAGCAAAAGGCCTCAAGAAAGATAAAGAACTCATGTTGGCAAAATTATCATATAGCTGTTCCAATGCCAAATAAAATATTCTCAGTAAATAAATGGTTGACTGGATAAGAAAATAAGCTGAAAATCTAAAAATTAAAAATAGTAAAGAGACACTTCCTTTTTAAAAAACATAGCCACTTTAACTGTTAGATTTGCCATGTTTCAAATAAATTGCAACATGACCTTTGACTTAATGGAATGCACTGATAGTTAAAAGTTAACTATTAAAAGTTGAGTTCAAAAATAAACACTACGGTTTCTAGTGTCACCAAAACCATTTGGAAAGCATATTGCCAAAACTGAGTTTTAGTGCTTTCCTTCTCAATGCGACAGATTTGATTCTTTAAGAAGTCCAACGCAGTGTTCGTATTTTGGAGATTTACAAGAGAAGTTTACTATGGCTACATGACATGGTTGCATCTACCACCTTGTAAAATGCAACGCCGTAAATGAGACAGAAAAATAATCTTTACAAAAAACTAATAAATAAAATATTTTTATACACAGGATTGACTGCATTAATAATTAACAGAAAGCCCTTTAACAGGGGAATTGAATGGAAAGTTTTTCTTAAGCAAATATGCAGAAGCTCAATAGAAATGGGTAGAAACTTGAGAATAAACTGGTAACACATGTTTAAACAGTAAGATAATTGTATAGTCTATTCAACAATGAAGAGATTGATATATTATGAATTATGGTGAAACAAAGAAACTATTCCTTAGTGAACAAATATAAGACATAATAGCAGATTTCCTACTGAACTTAAAACAAAGAGGCTTGAAGTTACAGTAGAAAGACAAAAAAGAAAAAGTTTCAATACAGTCTCTAAATCCCAATGACCTGAAATCGAGATCAAACTTCTTTTAGATGAAAGTCTTTAACTATAGTGATGTTCTAGCGCAGTATTACTTTTCCTAGTTCAATTCCAATAATATGTCCTTTAATTTTACCTACAACTTTAATAATTACAGGCTCTTTCAAGGGTATGTAAGAAAAGCTTCCTATGTATTAATAAACACACAGTAACAGGGGGAAAAAAAGCAGCAAGAAAAATTAAAGAAAAAAAAGGAAAAGGAAGTCACATACCCTTTTCTGTAGAATTATTGGCGTTATTGCAGGCAGAGTGACTCTTCTTGCACTCAAACTCATGCCTGCTCTTCTTAGAATGATCCTCTCTTGTAGGTCATGGACAAAATAAAAGAAATCTTTTACGGGAATCTCAGGGCTCAGTGCAATGAAACAACTAGGAAAGTAATAAATGTCACCCTGCTTATGTGATTCCAATCTACCCAAAGCCAATTAAGGATGGCTGTGGGACAGGACAAGGCAGCAACCAATCAAAGCCTGGAAAACCCCGCCTTTGTCCTTGGAAACACATTCTGATACTTTTGTTTACGATATTTAAAGAACCAGATTAACAGGCATCTAGTTCGCTCAACTTTTTTTCCAAAACAGTGCAATTCAATGCCATCTTTGTTGACCAGGCAGTTATGTCTTTACTAAAGCATTTCAACATATGGCAGATAAGAAGCTGTTTACATTGGTCTATTTAAAGTATATAAATACATTAATGAACTAAATTTACTTATGCTATTCATAAAATTGATGAAGAGATCAATTGGAACATACCCGAGGCACAAAAAATAATCCTGAGGTTAGAATTGGCACAAAGTGTTAATTTCTATATTATAATAAAATAGTTTTAATATATGTTAATATCTTTCATTTCCTAAACACTAAAATTTTTGTATTATAAACCTTCCAGCTATCCTTGATATCACACACTGTTAAATATTATTTTAACAATAAACTTAAATAATAGTGTTAAATACAAAGAGGGAATTAAACTACAACATATCAATCCCGAACTTATGTTTTAAAAAAGCACAAATGTGTGTGATGTAGCATATTTCATTCCATTAAAAGCATTTAAAAAATAACCACTGCCAAAGCTTTCTCAAAATTTTAATGACCATTTTATATTCCTTCTCATAAAAACTGAAAATTTTATTCTAATGTTTCTAGGGGAGGGAGGCTGGAGAAGGTTTACAACGGAAAATATCTATAACTAACAAGAAAAATTTCAATGAAGTCTAAATAAAAAATGAAAGAAACACGCAAAAATGACAAAAAGGACTGCAATGTTAAAACTAATCTGAGCTTTTACAGTTGTAAAATTTCTTCTGGACTGACATCTGGACAAGCTTTACTGAACTGCTCAATGCTCTTCAATCCTGACCCACTGCCTTCAGCAGGAGAACTCGTAATTTCTAGATTACAATGTGATTGTTGTAGTAACAATGCAAAAGGCAAGATTCTCAGCAACACAGACACAAACTTTCCATTGCATTATCTTGACTGCTACTAGGCAGGGTTCACTTTACTGCTTTACACATAAGTGGGTTTAACATGCATGGTGAGCTCATATTCCTCAAAAGAAAAAAAGAGACACTACAACTCCAAGGTTCCCTGCTTTGAATTTCAAAACCAAAACTCCCTCAGAATGGTAGTTGAGAGTGGCAGTAATGTGCTTAACTAAAAAGTCACAGATCTAGTTTGGAAGAATTAACTAATTTGATCCTTATCCAGTTAGGTTTATCATGATCTTTTAAAAGAAAATTACCAGGAAAGAAAATATAGACTAATACAGCGATGGGGGGTTAGCATTTGTGAAGCAAAAGATTCTGTTCTAACCTTGAGCTACTTTTCAGCAAGCCAACAATAACAAAGACCATGGTAACTAACAATTTCAAGAAAATCATCCATAATATTTGGCCTTATCTATCTTCTTTTCTCAATTTAGCCTTCAAATATTACAAAGTGTTATCTCTGCATCCTGGCTAACATTGTGAAACCCCGCCTCTACTAAAAATACAAAAATTAGCCGAGCGTGGTGGCACGTGCCTGTAGCCCCAGCTACTCAGGAGGCTGAGGCAGGAGAATTGCTTGAACTCGGGAGTCGGAGCTTGCAGTGAGCCGAGATCGCACCACTGCACTCCAGCCTGGGCAACAGGGCAAGACTCCGTCTCAAAAAAAAAAAAAAAAAAAGTGTTATCTCTGGTCTCATAAATTTTACGGGGGTTCCATCATAATGAAAGCAATTAATTTCACTAAATTATCAAGCAAAGTACTATTTGCCAAGCCCTGTATCAGGCAGTAGGAACACACTATCGTTAAGACAGTTAAGGTCACTGTCTCATAGTGGAATAGGGATATTAATTTTTAAGTTAAAGTATCCCATTCAGTAGTAAGCTAAGACTAATAGTGATTAAATGCTAAGCATCAAGAGTGCACCGAGGTAGAAGCAACTGCACAGTAGGGGTGAGATCAGAGCAGGCTTCAAGGAGGAAACGGCATTTGCTTTGAGAAGTGAATAGAGGCGAAGAATATGCAGAACTTGAAAACTGATGTGAACACAGGGTCAAGGTCTCAAAGTTTACTCTGAGGTTTGAAGTCTAGATGATGGGGAAGTTAGAAATGCTGTTTTGTATCACACCATAGAGCCTGTTAAACACTATTTATAAAATGAATGCTTCAAGTCAAAACAGTATCCAGGTCCTGTACAGATTACAGTGCAATATATACATGCCCTATAAGGGCTTAAAAACACTTAATAGGCCGGGCGCAGTGGCTCACGCCTGTAATCCCAGCACTTTGGGAGGCCGAGACGGGTGGATCACGAGGTCAGGAGATGGAGACCCTCCTGGCTAACACAGTGAAACCCCGTCTCTACTAAAAAAAAAAAAAAAAAAAAAAACTAGCCAGGCGTGGTGGCGAGCGCCTGCAGTCCCAACTACTCGGGAAGCTGAGGCAGGAGAATGGCGTGAACCTGGGAGGCGGAGCTTGCAGTGAGCCGAGATCGCACCACCGCACTCCAGCCTGGGTGACAGAGCGAGACTCTGTCTCAAAAACAACAACAACAACAAAAACACTAGATGACTAGCTGCTTACGTGTGTGTGATAGGTCATCCCTTCAGAACACTGGAAAACTAAGTTTCTAAATTGTCAGAGAAAATGGTGAAGAGCAAAATTTGGCATTTTGTGACTGTTATCAAAAAGGCAACTGTCTTTGAAAAATGAGGCTTACCGATACTTTCCATACTCAGCAGACTGAACAAGATAGCACACTGCATACTTAAGACAGGTGGAATCTCGTGTTTCTGTAATCCTTTGCAGGTGCTCACATTGACTGTGCTTTCTCTCACTTCCTAGTTATTTCAGACACTGATTCCAAATTTAACTTCAGCCTATTCTTTTTTCTCATTAATTATTATAAATGACTTTGCCACTCACTAACCTTGTCACCTGAGCCTTAATTCTCTTCAGCTGCAAAATGAGGATAAAATCTATGACCAACACTTTCAGAACTGCTGTGAGGATCAAAGGAAATCAAGTTTGTAGAAGGCCTGGAAGAGCCCAAGGCAGATACTAACAAAACACTCCTTAAACTCCCACTGCAGAGAACTGGTCTTTTATCTCCAAAAACGAAACTTTAACATTACAAGATGTTTTCAACACAACAGAGTCAACAATATAATATTACAGAATAGCACTACATATTATTCAGAATTTTGTTTGATAATTGGATAGAACAAGAGTAAATGTCACTTAAGGTATTTTCATATCAATATTTCAATTAGGAAAAATAAAAATAACTATTATTGTGGTTATTGATAATATTCATGTGAGCACTCAGTATGTGCCAGGCACTGAGCTAGTTTTCACTTAATGCTCACAACTCTATAAGGTACTAGCTATTGAATAGATGAGGAAATTAAGGCCAGAAGAGCAGACAGCTAAGAAATGGTCTCGGGTTTAAGCACATACTGCAAAAGAACTTGTTCAAGTTCACAAAGTCCATAGCCACTAAGCCAGGGAGAATTCCACTCCACAACATGTGTTTCCACATTTTATTATTAAATATTATTAAATAGCTTGATACAACATTAGCATAAAATGTCACATTCATACAGTCCTTGTTTCTGATGTTCCCAAGCATTTGTTTGTTTTATTAACCTGCTTTACAAATATGTATTGAAGACCTTACTATGTGTAAAGTGCCGTGCTGTTTATTATGGAGAATTCAAAGTTAGTCAACTCATGATTCCTGTTTACCAAAAGAGCTGATGCAGGGTGACACATAAACCACCAGTTATTATAGTATACAAGGTGGAATCTGGGCAGAAGCAGCAGCTATTAGATCGGTGCAAAAGTAATTGCGGTTTTTATTATTGAAAGTAATGGCAACAACCGCAATTACATTTGCACCAACCTAATACAAAAGTATCATCCAACCTCTAGGTTTCAAGTCCAGCCTTCAAATCTCTTCTCCCACTCAGCTTCAACAAAGCTCCCAAAAGCATGTTCTGTTATTTCCACCTCTTTATTCATAATATTCATCAGTTCGTTAAGCCCCACAATGAAGGCCCAAGGCCAGTCACACCTCTTCTGAAAATTTGACTTCTGTGCATCTTTCAAGGATCTCTCCTTTTTATAGTACAAGTTACCTCAGAATTGAGAGATGGGGAAGGAAGGAAAGATGACAAACACATATCAATTGCCCATTAAGTGTTAAGCACTTTGCATATGTTATTTCATTTTATTCTAACAGCCCTGCAAAGTGGGTATTATTTCATCTCATTTTACAGATTGAAATCCTACCTGTCCTTTCAATACTACCACTTTACTCTTTATCATACACCAGTTTATTCAAGCTTCAGCTACTGTCTCCTATGTGGATGCATTCTATATTATTTAGAATGGAGTTTCCTTGAGGGCAGTGGCATGCCTAACTTCTCTCTGACCATCTCAGTGTCTATCTACCCCCAGTGGCTTTATACAGAGAGAGAAAAAAAAGCAATAAGGTAGATGCCTCTTGAATATCAAGCCTCACAAATACTTTTTTAATCCAACCAATCTCCTGCCTCACACAAAATACAACTTGCACTGTCCTTTCATCTTTCCCTGTATCTCACACAACTGTGCTGTGTCCCCTTGGGATAACTCATTGCCTAGCTAGGTTCATCATCTCCCTCAAAGACATAGATCAAAATTTATTCCACCAAGAAGTCATCCCTCCATATAAATCATATCATTCCCTGCTTTGTAATTTTTTTTAAGGGCTTAAACTTTTCCATTTCTCCTGTCTTGCCTGATACTTACTAATGCATTGTTTTGATAATTTATAAATCCTTCAACAGGCCAACATTTTCTACTTAATACAAATATAATCCTTAAGGTTAGGGCCGAGTCTCTTATTTCCTCTGCTTCTCCCAGAATACCTAGCAGAGTGTTCTTTGTGCACAGTAGGCATTATGTTCACATACAATCAATGTGGAAAGACTAGTCACTCTGGTTACATAGTGGACAAGCCTTTCTCATCTTAACAATTGTTAGCCTTATGATTTTTTTCCAAACAAAAGCACAAAGTCTTCTCTACAGGAAAATTTAGATATTCTTTCACTATCTGACACAGTTCTATTAGTGACCACTAGTGTGAACACTAAATCTAAATGTTGTTCTAAGAACACCAGTCTCAGAAAATTTTTAACATAGATTGTTGCAGCAATAAATATGTAGCCTAGATCTTCAGAGGTAAATTCAGAAACTCTGGTTTTACCAGCTCATCATACCCTACTATGAATTTTTACTTCCTTAAGTAAATGACACAGAGTCAGTCTTCACATTTGATGAGTTGATCTGATCCACCACTAGCCAATTTTTCCCCTCCACTCTAACAGTGAAGTAACCAAAGTGAGAGGAAAAATTATTATTATTATTATTATTATTATTTTTTTTTTTTTTTTTTAAAGACAGAGTCTCACACAGTCACCCAGTCTGGAGTGCAGTGGTGTGATCTCGGCTCACTGCAACCTGTGCCTCCTGGGCTCAAGCGATTCTCCTGCCTCAGCCTCCCAAGTAGCTGGGACTACAGGTGCACGCCACCACGCCCAGCTAATTTTTGTATTTTTAGTAGAGATGGGGTTCACCATGTTGGTCAGCATGGTCTCGATCTTTTGACCTGCTGATATGCCCACCTCGGCCTCCCAAACTGCTGGGATTACAGATTTGAGTCACCACGCCCCACCAGAACAATTACCTTAAATTTAAGAAACATTAGACAGAAACTGAAATATTCACAGAATAAAACCAAAACAGCAGAAAAGAATAAATAAAATAAAATATAAGAATTTTTTTTAGTCAAAACTTATTGATCATTAGGTGTGGTGGCTCATGCCTGTAATCCCAGCCATTTGGGAGGCTGAGACAGGAGGATGGCTTGAGGTCAAGGAATTTGAGATCAGCCTGGACAACAGAGCAAGACCCTATCTCTACAAAAAATTTTAAAAATATGTCCAGGTGTGGCGGTGAGCACCTGTAGTTCCATCTACTCAAGAGGCTGAGGCAGGAGGATTGCTTGAGCACAGGAATTTGAGGCTGCACTCCACTGAACTCCAGCCTGGGCAACAGAGTGACACCCCGTCTCAAAATGAAGAAAAAAAAAAAAAAAAAAACTTAGTGAAAGTCACATAGTTCCCCAGAGAAACAGTCAACACTAAGACACTTCCTAGTAAAATTACAGAAACCTTTTGAACAGCAAGGCAAAAGTTTTCTAGTAGCTTATTTTAAGGGGGGAATCAGTCTGTTGTCAAATTTCTCCACAGCAACATTCAACAGTCAGATTCAGTGGACACCACTGTCCTTTAGGTACTCCACTGGAAGCAGTAATGTGCGTGAAATTCTTGAAAAAAGAAAATACAAATGAGATTTTTAAATTCAGCCAAACTCATTAATTATAAAGGCAACGGACAATGTTCAAAATTTTGAACATATTACAAATATACAAAATCTTGTTTTCATGGGATCTCCTTGAGGAATTTACTAGAAGATAAATTTTAGTCATCCAAGTGATTGTAAAAACCAGAGTGAAATAACTGAAATAAACACTGAAATCAATCATGGTACTAAATTCCAATCATGTATGTGATTATGTTGCCATAATAAAACATAAGTAATATGAGCCATAACAATATAAGAATTGTTATGAAATTTCAATATGAAAATACGAATAAAAAAACTTTTCAAAAAGATGAAAGCTGAAGTAACAAGGACAAGGTATGTAGCATACACTATATAAGCTGACTGCTTTGCTAACTAAGATCAAAAGATATTTTAAACTGATAAATCTTAGGATAATTTTAAGTAATTTATTTTATAATACTAAAATCAGCTGGTAGAAAAGGGAGAATGAAGAGGAAACATATTAGTTTTATTATTACTCTGCAGAAAGGAATAATAGATCATTTTTAAGGAAATAAGAGGATCAAGAATTTCCTACACTTACACTTATAACAGAAATATAATCTTTTCTAATAAAAAGCAAACACAAAGCTAAGAAAGCAGAACATCTTGTGAATTTTTTTCAAAAATCTATAAATTGGAAAACATAAAATAACAGTACTAATGCCACACTTTTATGTTATCTCAGAGATGTTGCAGAGCTAAACTCACCTATTGAAACAAAAACTTTCAGTTGAATCATAAAACAGATTCTGCTCTATTCTATGGGAAAGAGAACCCCCTATAACCAAGTGTTTCATCAAGTTGCCTGTTCAAAAGAACAGGCAAAAGCACACAGGACAAATAAAAATAAAAAGGAAGGAAGGAGCAAGGAAGAAAACACTATAATGCTGAATGGTGCAATTCACAATAAAAATAAAATGATTATGAATATTTAGGTGTCATATAGTACACATTTGTAAAGCAAACTCTAAAATAGGTATAAAGATAATCAGATGGAAACACACTATTAATTGACTATTATCCAACCTTCTCAAAGCCTGAATAACAAGAGAATTAAAAAGTAGATATAAATATAAAATATATAAATAGGGTAACATAATAACATAGAGTTCATTGCCATATATTTAAGGTGAAATCAGAGAATATCCCTCCTCTTTAAGACATTGGTTTAAGGCCGGGCGCGGTGGCTCATGCATGTAATCCCAGCACTTTGGGAGGCTGAGGCGGGCGGATCACAAGGTCAGGAGATTGAGACCACGGTGAAACCCCGTCTCTACTAAAAATAGAAAAAATTAGCCAGGCGCGGTGGCGGGCATCTGTAGTCCCAGCTACTCAGGAGGCTGAGGCAGGAGAATGGCATGAACCCAGGAGGCGGAGCTTGCAGTGAGCTGAGGTGGCGCCACTGCTCTCCAGTCTGGGCGACAGAGCGAGAATCCGTCTCAAAAAAAAAAAAAAAGAAAGAAATTGATTTAAAAAAAAAAAAACCTGAACACGTTTGACATCAAAGATAAAACCCCAGTAAATTCTGGAATACAGATAATAGTTTCTAATCACAACACAGTAAAAGGAAAAATCACTAATAAATCTGGGGTTAAGAAGCTCCTAGCATCTGAAAATTTTAAGACTCTTCAAATAACTGTTCTGGCAAGGAAAACAATGAAAATTGAAAGTGTAAAATGTCTACATAATAATAATAAACATAATAAACACCATATATAATATCTCATACTGCTAAAACAATTCTCAGACTCTAATTCATAAGCTTAAATACATGTATAGTAAACAAAAATAAATTTATTAACATCCCAAAATTTCAAAACATTATTAAATTAAACCGGAGGAAATCAGAAGGTATAAACTAATAAATATAAAAGTAGAAATTAAAACTTGAAAAAAAGGTAAAATAATAAAACTAGTAAGTCCTGAATCTTGTCCTTGGGGAAAACAATAAAACAGATAAAGAGTGAAACAAGTCTGGGGGGAAAAAGGGAGAAACTATCAATATACAAAATAAGAAATAATACCAGAGAAATGATAAGAATCATAAGATTCTTCCTCTAATTTTATGCAAATAAAACATAATGAAATAGACTATTCTCTGGACAATACAATTTATACAAATTGACTCCATAAAATTCAAAGAAACTAATTGCCATAGAAAAAAAGACAGTTGTCAAAGAGTTCCAGGGGAATCCGCCCCCAATATTTCAATGTAGGTTCTTTCTATTTTTCATAAGTGTCAGCCAGCTGAGAAATAACGAGTACAAAGAGAGGAATTTTACAGCTGGGCCTCTGGGGGTGACATCACATATCGGTAGGACCATGATGCCCACCTGAGCCACAAAACCAGCAGGTTTTTATTAAGGACTTCAAAAGGGGAGGGGGTGTAAGAACAGGGATAGGTCACAAAAATCACACGCTTCAAAGGGCAAAAAGGAGAACAAAGATTACACGCTTCTGAGGCCAATAAAGATCACAAGGCAAAGGGCAAAGCAAAGATCACAAGGCAGAGGGCAAAATCAAAAACTCCTGATAAGGGTCTATGTTCAGTTGTGCACGTATTGCCTTGATAAACATCTTAAACAACAAAAAACAGGGTTCGAGAGCAGAGAACTGGTCTGACCTCAAATTTACCAGGGTGGGGTTTCTTCCCCACTCTAATAAGCCTAAGAGTACTGCAGGAGACCAGGGCATATTTCAGTCCATATCTCAACCACACAGGACAGACACTCCCAGAGCGGCCGTTTATAGACCTTCCCCCAGGAATGCATTCCTTTCCCAGGGTCTTAATTATTAATATTCCTTGCTAGGAAAAGAATTCAGTGATATCTTCCTTACTTGTACGTCTGTTTATAGGCTCTCTGCAAGAAGAAAAATATGGCTGTATTCTGCCCAGCCCCTCAGGCAGTCAGACCTTATGATTGTCTTCCCCTGTTCCCTAAAATTACTGTTATTCTGTTCTTTTTCAAGGTGCACTGATTTCATATTGTTCAAACACACGTTTTACAATCAATTTGTACAGTTAATGCAATCATCACAGTGGTCCTGAATTCTCAGCTTATGAAGATAATATTCTCATTCTCAGCTTATGAAGATAATAGGATTAAGAGATTAAAACAAAGACAGGCATAAGAAATTATGAAAGTATTATTAGGGAAGTGATAAATGTCCATGAAATCTTCACAATTTATGTCCCTCTACTGTGGCTCCAGCCGGTCCCTCCATTTGGGGTCCCTGACTTCCCACAACAAAAGAGATACTCCCAAAAACTGTGGCCAAATCCTAGATGGTTTGATTTACAAAAAAATTCTATATCACCTTTAAGGAACAGATCATTTCAGTGCTAGTAAAACTATTTCAAAGTTAAGAAAATGTACAATTGTAGCCAAGAAAGGCAGACAAACAAGATCAATGAAGGGGGTCTTCATATACCTGGTGTACCTAATTGATATGGTTTGGCTCTATGTCCCCACCCAGCTCTCATGTTGAATTGTAATACCCAATGGTTGGGGAGGGACCTGATATGAAGTGGTCGGATTTCCCCCTTGCTGTTCTTGTGATAGTGAGTTCTCATGAGATCTGGTTGTTTGAAAGTGTGTAAGCACTTCCCCTTCAGTTCTCTCTCTCCTGCCATCATGTGAAGACGTGCTTGCCTCCCCTTCACTCTTCTGCCATGTTTGAAAGTTTCCTGAAGCCTCCTCAGCCATGCCTTCTGTACAGCCAGTGGAACTGTGAGTCAATTAAACCTCTTTTCTTTAAAAATTACCCAGTCTCTGGTAGTTCTTTATAGCAGTGTGAGAATGGACTAATACACTAATATATAATGAAACTGTAGTTAGCCAATTTTTAAAAAGGTGTTGACAGACTCATGTGTGTTTGTGCGTACATGTATGCAACAGATGCCACTGCAAATCAATAAAGAATAAGACTTTCTAAAAAGACTAACTATACCCATCTGAGTAAATAAAATATACATTTTTTTTTACCTAACACCATACTTTAAAATAGACTGTAACATTAGACAACTAAAAAGAAATTCTAAAACATTAATTAGTTTATAAATAGGTTAGAAGAAATAACTCAAGAATGCTTTAATGGCCGGGCATGGTGGCTCACGCCTATAATCCCAGCACTTTTGGAGGCCGAGGTGGGTGGATCACGAGGTCAGGAGTTCGAGACTAGACTGACCAACATGGTGAAACCCCATCTCTACAAAAAATACAAAATGAGCTGAGCTTAGTGGTGTGTGCCTGTGATTCCAGCTACCCAGGAGGCTGAGGCAGGAGAATTGGTTGAACCTGGGAGGCGGAGGTTGTAGTGAGCCAAGATCATGCCACTGCACTCCAGCCTGGGCAACAGAGCAAGACTGTCAAAAAAAAAAAGAATGCTTTAATAACCTTGTAATATGAAAAGTTCCAAGGTAAGACCTAAAAGGAATTACAAAAACAATTTTGACTCATAAATATTTTAATGCTATAGAAGACTCCACAAATAAAATTCAAATACAAAACACATATTGAGTAAGTATATATGCAATATATTTAAGAATGAACTAATAATCCAAATACATAAAATACATAAAGCATTCTTTAAAAATGAAAAGTTTTAAGAAACCCAAAAGAAAAATGAACAAAAAACAGCTATGAAAAGACAATTACACACACACACACACACACACACACAAAACATACCACTGAACATAAACACTTAAAAAGATAATCTCATCAGTAATAAGAGAAACATACATTAATATAAGGCATCCTCATGAGTTGGACAAAAATGTAAATGACTAATAAAGCCAAAGGCTGGTACAAGTGCCAAATGAGAGAGTGGCATTCTCTAATACTGAAAAAAGCACATACATGGGAACAGATGTTATGGAAGGAAATTTGGCAGCACCTGTAAAAATCTTGAGAAGCCATGCCCTTGACATAGGCACTCCTTTTCTGCTTCTCTATTAAGTAAGGAGCGTAAGTGATTAGAAAAGTATCTGGAAGAGTTCACTGCATCACTGTTTACAAGAGAAAATGTGGAAACATCATATATACTGGAAATGGTCACATATGAATAAAATGTAATACATTCAGACTATGGAATATTAGGTAGGAATTAAAAGAACGAAAGTATGGACTAACAAAGAAAATTGTTAAAACACAGTATCCAATTAAAAAAACCCAAATTATACAATATTACTTAGTATGACCCCATTTGTGTAAAAACAATAAAATATCCTATACTTCTATATATATAGTAAATCCTTACTTAACATTGTCAATCAGTTCTTAGAAACTGTGACTTTAAGCCAAATGAAATATAAAGAAACCAGTTTTACCATAGGTTAAATGATAAAATATATAAGTTAAGTTCCTATGGCACATTTCTGGTCAAAAAAAATCACCAAACTTCTAAATAAAGACCCAAAACACTTCTGATATTAAACACTGAAATAAATGTGAGCTATATATACATTTAAGAAAGATGAGTAAAAACAAGTGAGATAACAATTTAATGATTTATCTACCTATTCCAGTTCAGGATCACAGGTGGCCAGAGCCGATCCTGGCAGCTCAGGGCTCAAGGTGGGAACCCACCCTGGCCAGCACCTCATTTTATTGCAGGGCACACTTGCACACACACACACACACACACTTACTCACACTGAGACCATTTAGACATGACAATGAACCTGACCTGCACATTTCTGGGAAGTGGGAGGAAACGAGTCTCTGGAGAGAACCCACACAGACATACAGAGAAAGTGCACACTTCACACAGACAGTGGACTGATCCTGGAATAGATGATTTTTTCCTCAACCATGTTAGAACAAAAATGATGTTGAAGAAAATGACCTTACTGGAGGACCAGCTATACACATGAGCATAGGTAAGCCCATAGAAAAAGACCTCCATGAATCTATGCCAAATTTTTAACAATCTTGATCTCTAAGAAGGAAAATAAGAGAACACAGGAGGTCATAAAGTGGTTATTTTTAATGTATCTATTTTCCTTCTTACAATTTTTATAATTCATTTACTATCAGTGGAAAAATTAAATTTTAAAAAGCTATCAGATTACTCAAGTTAAAGAGCAAGTACTTAATAGAGTGCCATGAGCTCTGACTACACAAATATCTAGAAAAACTTCTTAAGAATTCTTACTATATTCTTTACTTCTGATCAATTATTTCTAGTAGCATTCTATGACACTTTTTTTTTTTTTTTTTTTTTTGACACAGTCTTGTTCTGTTGCCCAGGTTGGAATGCAGTGGCGTGATCTTGGCTCACTGCAACCTCTGCCTCCCATATTCAAGTGATTCTCCTGCCTCAGCCTCCCAACTAGCTGGGATCACAAGTGCCCAACCACACCGGGCTAATTTTTGCAATTTTAGTAGAGACAGGGTTTCACCATGTTAGCCAGGCTGGTCTCGAACTCCTGACCTCAGGTGATCTGCCCACCTTAGCTTCCTGAAGTGCTGGGATCACAGGCATGAGCCACCATGCCCAGCATTATGTTACATTTCTTTAAAGTGTATTCTAGTCTGGGCGCAGTGGCTCACGTCTGTAATCCCAGCACTTTGGGAGGCCGAGGCGGGTGGATCACTTGAGGTCAGGAGTTCGAGACCAGCCTGGCCAACATGGTGAAACCCCCATCTCTACTAAAAATACAAAATCAGCCAGGTGTGGTGGTGCGCGCCTGTAATCCCAATTACTAGGGAGGCTGAGGCAGGAGACTCGCTTGAATCCGGGAAGTGGAGGTTGCAGTAAGCCAAGATTGTGACACTGCACTCTAGCCTGAGCGACAGAGCAAGACTCCATCTCAGGAAAAAAAAAAAAAAAAGTATATTCTATTTAGAAAGTATGCATTACTTACACAATCAGAAAATATTAGAACTGTCAATGAAATCATCTTTTGTAACTGAGCACCCCGGAATACTTACTAAACTTTTCCAATGAAATGTATATTTAACGTGCTTTGAAAACTCCCAGTGACAGAAAGGTAATAATCATCCTGTGTTGGATATCTTTATTTCTCTCTACCCACTGGGCTCCTGGCACACAGCAGGCTGTTCTATTAGTGAAGTGAAAACATGTGCTAGTTGTTAGGATGATACTTTCTTCTATGGATCTACTACCAGTGCCTCTTCCTTCAAACAAGTGAAACAATCTCTACTTTAGTGAAACAGGAAATACAGTCTATTTCCACTAACCCATATACAAACCACCCATACTTATGTTTTCTACGTTCCTTCTCTTCAATTAAATTAGGAAAATTTCCCTTCTTTCTTTTAGGGGCTGCCCCTCTAACTGTGCTTGGTTTTTGTAGGAGGCTGAATAATTCCCCCACCATCACCCCATGTCAATGTCCTAATTCGTGGAAGCTGTGAACATGTAATCTTACATTGTAAAAGGGATTTTGCACGTGTGATTATGTTAATGGTCCTGATCAGAGAAGATCACCCTGAATTATACAGGGGGTTCCAACCTAGTCGCAAGGGTCCTTAAAAGAGAGAGAAAGAGGAGGGTCAGAGTGAGAGAAGGCAATGTTTCAGTGAATACAGAGAGAGAAAAAGAAAGGCAAAAATCAAACCAGGAGTCAAAGTGATTCAGGACCAAGAGCCAACAAAGGCAGGCAGTTTCTAGTTGCTGGAAAAGAAAAGAAAACGGATCTCCACACCTGCCCTGCCACCCAAACCCACCAAAACAAATGAAGCCCCACTGCGACCTGGATTTCAGCCCAGTGAACTGGCTTCAAATTTCTGTCCTCCAAAACTCTAAGATAAATATGTGTTGTTTTAAATCACCAAATTTGTTGTATTTTGTTACAGCAGCAAGAGGGAAATAATATATCCCTATTTCCTTCCCAGCCTCTTAGAAGTTCTATATTATGATCTCTTCTCTTTCCTGGATAGTCAACTTTTCTCAACTAGATTTCTCTCACTGGGTTTTACACATATTCAAGCCCCTTGATTTAAAGACAAAAGATACTGAAACTTCCCTCCAGCTAAATTATCTCTCTTTTACCAGTAAACTTCTCAATCTAAGGCCTCTACTGTGAAGGTAATCTTAATCCAACCCTTTCACCAATGATCTCCTCAAAGCTAAGTAAAATGAGCATCTTTTATTCTTCATTCTATTTGTCCTTCAGAGTCATACTGGCATTCTTGACTGGCCTCTCTCTGTTGACTCTCTTTTGCCCAGCTTATTCAGACCCAAGACTTTAATTAACAATTTATAGAAAGATGTTCCCAAATTTTTATCTTCTGCCCAGATATCCCTGCACAACAATACATTCATATGTTTAATTGGCTGTTTGATATCCCCATTTGGATGACTCACATGCAATTCAAACTCAAAAAGTCTAAGCCAAACTGATGGTGTCACTATTTGCCACCCAAACCTAGTCCTCCTCCATCCAGCATTTCTAGTTCAGTGAATGGCTACCACACACATCAAGTTACGTAAACCAGGGAGTCATTTTTGACATTTCCCTCTATTCACATCCCATATCCTATCCACTCTACCACAAAGTTCTGCTAATTTTACTTGCTAAACATCTCCCAAATTGATCCATTTATTTTCAGCTTTATTTTTTTATTATTTTTTTTTTTTTTTGAGAAGGAGTCTTGCTCTGTTGCCCAGGCTGGATTGCAGTGATGCAATCTTGGCTCACTCCAGCCTCCGCCTCCCAGGTTCAAGCAATTCTCTGCCTCAGCCTCCCAAGTAGCTGGGATTACAGGCACCTGCCACCACACCCAGCTAATTTTCATATTTTTAGTAGAGACGGAGTTTCACCATCTTGACCAGGCTGGTCCTGAACTCCTGACTGCGTGATCCACCCACCTCAGCCTCCCAAAGTGCTGGGATTACAGGCATGAGCCACCACGCCCAGCCCATTTTCAGCTCTTATAACTCACTCTCTAGGAATGAAGTGGAACCCTCAGATCTCCATAACCTAATACCTCCCCTGGCCTCCACACTGCCATGGAAATAGCTAACAGGAGAACACAGAAGTTAGTATGGTGGTAGAAACACTTTCCTCTTAAGAGTTTCCCTATGATTGTCTTGACTCCCTCAACACAAATGTTTCTTTATGGCCTCCTCCTTCCCCATTTATGTCAATCACCACAGGTTGAGAACGGCCAGGTCATCCATTCTCAGGCCCCAGACTCTCTACTGAAGAGAAGTCCATTAACTTATTTTACTTCACCATCCACACCTCCCCAGCTACTAAAACTCTTTTACTATGTTTCTGAATCTCACAGTTAATCAGGAACAAAATCCCACAAAATTCAACCTCTTCTCTCAACTTTCCCTTCATTCTAACTTAACCCTGTTTATCACTAAATATCACTGTTCTCCCTATGGCCCTCTTAACATTAAAACCATTTCCAGACAAAGAAAACTGGAGATAATTTGTCACTAGCAGAATAACATTAAAATAAACATTAAAGAGAAATATTCAGGTAGAAGAAAACTGACCTCAGAGAAAGAAAAAAAGAAAGGAGAGTAAAAGGTAGAGAGAATCAACAGTTGTGAAAACTTATTAGCGGGGAGGTAGAGCAGTGAAAAATGTAAACATACTGCAAATTTAAAGAGAATATTGAGTGGACATATTAATGTCTTGTGAAGTAGAAGATCCATGTAGAATTAAAATACATAACAATATTAACATTAATGGTGGAAAGTAAATGAACAGATTTAAGTAATGCTAACAATATCATTTAAAGGAATCAAGGATACACATTACAATATCTAGAGTAGCCACCAAAAAAAACAGTAAAATAGAGTATAACCACAAGGTAATAGAGTAAAATCATAAAATAATTTTTAAATACTTGATTAGTCAAAAAAAGTCAAGAAAGAAAAAATGAGGAACATAAAACTGGTGGGACTAATAGTAAAAGAATATAAGATAAAACATTTGAAATTATAAAACATCATACTCATTCTTACATTAAAATAGAAATCATTTCTTCATAGATTTTCTGACTGTAAACATTGTGGAAAAGTTCGTGAAATTGGACTTTTCTTACTTGAGGTAGTCTCCTTTGCTGGTGCTGAAAATACTTATTTCGTCTTCTTGACACAATTAGGTGACCTCATATGCACTTAGTTAGGCATTATAATAAAATTCTATATTACTACGCAAAATTTAGAATGCATTACTTTTTTTTTTTTTTTTTTTGGGGGGGAGACAGAGTCTTGCTCTGTCACCCAGGCTGGAGCACAGTGGCTCGATCTCAGCTCACTACAACTTCTACCCCTCAGGTTCAAGCAATTCTCC
Organism: Piliocolobus tephrosceles; assembly: GCF_002776525.5. Lineage (NCBI taxonomy): Eukaryota > Metazoa > Chordata > Mammalia > Primates > Cercopithecidae > Piliocolobus > Piliocolobus tephrosceles. The sequence continues at coordinate 50,440,671 of NC_045444.1, forward strand.
TGCCTCAGTCTTCCAAGTAGCTGGGACTACAGGCACCCACCACCAGCCCGGTTATTATTATTATCATTATTATTATTATTCTTATTATTTGTATTTTAGTAGAGACAGGGTTTCACCATGTTACCTAGGCTGGTCTTGAACTCCTAAGTTCAGGTAATCCACCTGCCTCGGCCTCCCAAAGTGCTAGGATTAAAGGCAGGAGCCACCGCACCTGGCCAGCATTGCATTTAATTCAATTTATTGGCTACAGTTTAACCCAATTTCAATTTCTATCCTATATTTATTTTAAATGAAAATTTGTATTCAGCCCAGTAAAATTCAGTTTTATCTCCTTATCTGTAAAATGAGGTTTTTAAATGAAATTATCTTTAAGTTCTTTTCCATTTATAAGAAGAAAAAAACCATTAATATACACTTGAAAACATATTCATTTCCTGAACAAAACTAAAATATTTAAATATTTAGGAGATGGGTGGCTAAGAATAAGTTCCTACAATGTAAAAAAAAAAAAAAGAAAAGAAAAAAAAATGACAACAATAACAAAAAAACTTTTCAGGAGGCTTAAGCACTGTTCTCCTAAATATTATCACCATTGCAAAAATACAAAGGAATATGTTGACTTGCCATAAATGTCATTCTACTGACTGAAGATACAAAATTATGGCTGATCTTCCCCAAATAGTATAAATCACACATAACAAACCGCCATACAATGTCTCGTTCTACTCTTTCTTATATTTATCAAGAAACTACTAGTACCTTTATAAAAGTTACACATTTCCTTACAAGGAATTCTCCAATTTAAAGATTGAATTGTTCAGTATTTTTTATTTCATTTGTGGAAAAGAACTGTAAGAGAGAATGCATTTGGGGTTGTTTTTTATGTTTTTTGTTTTTTTTTTTGTGGTTTTTTTGAGATGGAGTCTCACTCTGTTACCCAGGCTAGAGTGCAGTGGTGTGGTCTTGGCTCACTACAACCTCCTCCTTTTGGGTTCAAGTGATTCTCCTGCCTCAGCCCCTTGAGTAGCCAGTATTACAGGCGCATACCACCATGCCTGACTTCTGTGTTTGTGTGTGTGTGTATTTTTAGTAGAGATGGGGTTTTGCCATGTTGGCCAGGCTGGTCTCGAACTCCTGACCTCAGGTGATCTGCCCACCTTGGACTCCCAAAGTGCGGGGATTACAGGCGTGAACCATCGCACCTGGCCACGCATTTTGAAATAAATCTCAACACTCAGCACACTTACTACCATCAATCCCAAGTAACAAGTTGGTTTATTTTCAAATAATGTTCAAGAGCAAAACAAGATAATGGTACAAACAACTTCATTTAAATGCACAACGTTTTCAGTTACAAGCAGTATTATATTTGATTTTCATTTTTCTTTATATAAACTTCTGACAGGAAATAGACCGAAAGCTGAATAACTATTTCCCAAATATCTGACAGTACTCCTGTGTCGTTAGCAAGTGTTTATCACTATTTGTGGAAAACCCATACTTGAAATTTGCTAAGAAAAGTAGATTTTAAGGATTCTGACCATACCAAAAAAATGGTAAGTATACAATGGGATTAGCTTAATCATGTCACAATATATACATATATCAAAATATTACATCGTATGCCTTAAATATATGAAATTTCTATTTGTCAATTATACCTCAATAAAGCTGGAAAAATAAATATTAAGAAGTGATCATATAGATAATATAAAAACCTGTAAAGTCAATATAGTCAACAAAGCACAGTTTTGGTCACCAGTCAGCTCCTTTTAAAAACAAAAACAAAACAACCTCCAAATTTATTTTCTCAATGTAAAACATTACAATGCAGCATGACTACAATACATCCAGTCACTTAGTCAACCGTATTTACTGAGCACAGATTATAAGTGAAGTACTGTTAGACCTTAGTAGATCACAGATCAGCGTGACATAGATTATGCCTTAAGTCACTTCATGCAGTATGTTATACATAAGAGATGCACACAGCATGTGCTTTGGGGCATACACAGAAATAGAACCTGGAATTATAGAGATGGGCAAAGATTTTTTAAAGGAAGAGGTCGTGAAGTTGGACCTTAAAAGAGTAGAATGTCTTGGTATAAATGAGAGGAAGGGAAGGAGTCCAAAGAAAGAGCATGGGATAGATCTGGGAAGCACAGACTAACATATTTAGATTTGAGTGAAGCAATATGTAGAGAATAATGGGATACAATACTAGGAAGTTACACTGGAGTCAATCTTTTGGACAACTCAAAAATTAAGCTGAGGAATCTGATGTTAATTTTGTAGGCAGTGGGGACCCAGTTAAGATTTTTAACAAAGAATGTGACATGACGAGAGCCATTCTTCTGGAAAGATAAATGTGGCAGCCATTCATCAGATGAACCCACATAAAAATATTATGATCCCACTGTTGTCTTTTATAGACTTCTACCTTAAAACAAACTCTAAGAGTTTCCTTGTTATTTAACATTTTACCTCTCCTTTCCATATATGCTTTGACTCCTTTCTACGTGCTGATCTCTGCATTTGCCACACAACACAGGCTACAGTATCGAAGCTTTCGGAAATAAGCCAGTGCTACCTTGAGGAAGACCAGAGTCATGCCCAATATCCTTCATGCTAAAAACAGCCTAGACATCACTTTAAGAGCCAGAAGTCTATATTTAGATTCAAATCCCTTGATCAAAATGATAAGCTTAGAGAAGCAAGACATCTGAAGGAGAAAGAATAATTACCATATTGGGACCTGGCCTCCTGGGGATTATAATTTCTACTTTATAATAATGCAATTGATGATCAAAGATGTTAGAGGTTAACTTGCTCAAAACCACAAGGCTGACATAATGCTTGGCAAAATCTGGACCCAGAAGGAGAAAACAGAAGAAAGAAAATAATGAAACACATAATATTCTCTTTGCCGAATAAAAGACCATAGGCATGAGATTAAATAAGCCTACCAAGTGCAGAGCAGAAATAGTTATTTTTTAGAGACAATTTTAAACATATTTTAATGAACTATCATAATAGCAACAATAAGAGAAAAACTGCACAGTTTCCAGAGAGAAAGTTAAAAACCAACAATAAATCAAAACAAAAAGTCTTATTTAAATAACAAGAAATCAGATTGGCAAAAAAACTTTTATCTGCAAAACTGGATGAGATGACAATGGATCAGTATCTTTAAAGTTGGCTTTAGAATTCTATACCCAGGCAAGTGATTAAACAAGAGTAGGAGTCAAGTGAAGACATCCTTAAATACAGAGCCCCTTAGTAATGAACGTCCTTTATGTCTCAGGCACTGTGCTGGATGTTCATTATCTCAGGTGAATTACTTTGTTCAAGATAATTCCTCTGCCTAAAAAGTTGTCTTTCAGTTAATAATTTGTTTTAAAATTCAGTTTATTGGAACAATGTATCCCCCAAACATGTGGAACCCCCATGTCTCTACAGTCATTGTCTTTAATATAGGAATTGTCTTTAATATAGAAACTGACACAATAATGTCATATTGCTTATATCTGCCAATTTTCATACTACATGCTAACAGATAATTTTACTGCCAGTAAAGGAAAGGAAGGAAGGAGGGAGTCAGTCCGTCAATTAGTTTAAACTTCAGTAAACAATTTAAGGCAAAGATCTTCACCCATTTTTATTTTTCCCAATGCAAGGTCTGCTAGGCTTACTGATCAGAAACTAACATTGAGGATTATCTTCCGAAGAAATTTTTCATTATTGATATCAAAACCAATGGGAGGGAAAACTGCACTGGACATAAAGCTTTTCTCACAGAAGTAAAACACCACATGAAAGAGGGAGTGAAATGGCATCACTGTGGTCTACACCAAAAGGAGGTAAGCACTGGAAGGATCTTTTCAAAGGCAGTGTTTGCCATGAATATTTCTGAAATAAACATGCAGTTCTAAAGGACTGCATTCCTTCAGGACTTTCCAACTACACTTTCCCATCTTTCCACATTGGAACCATGGGGGTCATCAAAATATTTCTCAAGGTAAATGAGATCATCAACTTCTTGTCAACTGTTAACAGATAAATGTGCTTCCAACCTTCTAAAACTCTCTACCGGTAACAGGATTTAACCTAGAACTCCTCTTGAAAATATTATGTCACATGAAAAACCATTTTTATTATTTAAATGATTCATTTGATGGTTTTATAAAGATAAGAAAACTAACAATAATGCCCAGCCAAGGGTGGGCAAGAAATGCAGAAATGTTGCCAATGTACCTCATCTTAACAGCAGCAGCCTTATGTTCTCTCATTAGACTCTCCTGAGCAGATTGAGTAGAACAACTGAATTAAATAAGGGCCAAAGAATTTCTCTACTTAAATCAACAGACCATCTGGTCTGCTATGCTGTTTCTGCCAGTGGTCACAGCAGAAACATCGAGAAAGCAAATGTGGACATCATTATAGAGTCATATGTAGGTGGAGAGACAAAAGTACTCCTAACCGTAATTATAGGAGAATATGCATTTTTTTACCTCAAGTTCAAATATTTATGATGTGTAACTATGCAATAATTATACTTATTTAACTAATATGCCAGGACATATATATGCATCAAATGAGTGAAATCTTCAAAAGTGATTGTCTCAGAAGTTATTCAGGTAGACCTCCTTATGTGGAGCTTCATTCTAAATTGTTTAAAATCAGCCTGTATTTTCATTTTTAGCCACCTGTATCTATTTGACAGTTTATTAACAAAAGAGAGACCATTATTTTCTGGCATAAATAGGAAGAAGCTACAAGCTATTTTAAATAACATGGTTCTAAAATCAATGCAATAGTTTCAAATACTCAGCTTGCTGCAGTTTCTATTTTGAGAAAAAGATGACTTCTGTTTAAATCTCCAAGACACCTTTATTAAAATTCCCAATTCAGAGAAATAATTCCAAAAATTGCTTTTGGATAACATTCATTTAATGGTAGTTATGGTTATAAATCCAGCATATTAGTTGCAAGTCAACATTGATGAGGTAGGATTGTATTTTTTGTAGGTTGAATGTACGTATCACAGTACATAGAGGTCTCTTTTGTAGTCAATGTGTACATTTACAGACATTTTAGAAAAGTTAAAATATAAAATTAGTATTCAACTCTTATTGATAAAGGTTTATAATTATTATATTTTTGCTTTCAAGAAACTGTCCTATGTGGATGCATTTAAATTACAACTACAATAATACTTTATTTATCCTTTTAAAAAATCCTATCCTAGTTAAAATGCTCTACTTTACAGTTTCACAGGCAATGTCAGAGAAAAAGTTTTCATATCCTGTATCCTTTGTCTTAGTCCATTTAATTTTGTTATAAAGGAATACCCAAGACTGAGTAATTTATAAGGAAAAGTGGTTTGTTTGACTCACAGTTCTGCTGGCTGGAAGATTAGGCATCTGGTGAAAGCCCCAGGCTGCTTCCACTCATGGTGGAAGGCAAAGGGGAGCCAGCATGTGCACAGATTACATGGAAAGAGATAAGTAAGAAAGAGAAAGGAGGTGTCAGGCTCTTTTTACAAGGGCTCTGTCCAGAGCTCATGGAGAGACAACTAATTTGTCTCCCACCCAAGAAGGGCATTAATCTATTCATGAAGACTTCACTCCCATGGCCCAAACACAAGTAGGCCCCATCTCCACCAATGGGGATCAAATTTCAACACGAGGTTTGGAGGGGTCAAAGATCCTAACCACAGAACTCTTATTCCAATAATGTCTTTGTCTTACTTCAGTTGGACCACTATAACAAAGCACTACAGACTGGGTGGCTTATAAGCAACAAAAGTTTCTTTTTCACAGTTCTGAAGGCTTGAAGTCCAAAATCAGGGTGCCAGCATTATCGAGTTCTGGTGAGACACCTCATCTGGGATACAGACAGCCAACTTCTCACTGTGTCTTTATGTGGTGAATGAGAGCTAGCTAGCTCTCAGGTCCCTTTTATAGGGACCCCATTCATGAAGGCTCCACCTTCCTTAACTCCAAAGGCCCCACATCCTAATACCATCACATAGGGTAATTTCCACATATTAATTTGCAGGCAGCGGGAACCATACATTCAGTCCACACCATACCCCTCCATAAGTAATTTTCGTATTTTTCCTAGGGAACAAATGTGTCCAGGTCACATAAGAAACTCAGAGCCTCATTACTTTCTTCATATATTCCCTAGTTTGAGTGTTTTACTTCATTTCCCAGAATTGGCTCTAAACAACTTTTTGCTCATTCTCAAAAGTAGATACTGTCAAGGAATTAAGACCAGTCACCAAAGGGAATGTTTAAAAGATGGTTATAAATAATGAAAAGAAAGTTAGCTGTCCCAAAATTACTGAGCAGTAACTATAACAGTAGGATTAAAGTTATCTCCCAGTGAGTACCGTGAATGAGAACATAGTTACGTGGATGTATCAATTCTGATGTGAAATAAACAAATAAATTGCATGACCTTAAGCCACACTCAAATAAAGCAAATTCAATAGTTTGGGGGAAGGAAACAATGAAGCCATCATTCAGATTATAATCCTTCACAAACTGATATTCAGTTTATGCTTTATATACAGCACATAGCACCCTGACACTGGAGAAATTCTACAAGCCTAATCATGTCTCTGTCACACTATTATGTCATCTAAACCTGTGATTGAAACCACTTTGATAGTGCGTTGTATAAGTGGTTTTACCTTTTTAAATTTTCACAAATAAGACACAATCATTTTCTTCATTATTTGAACAGAAAATATTAACTCCATTATTTTTATATTAAAATGCTCTAAATATACAACTACACTGGTCCCACTATTCTAAACCATGTTTGCAAAGCTGCCACTTGATTTATTTTGAAAACAGCTAAGTCACATGTGTAATAACATGCTAATAGTTGGCTGTAATCCTAAATTGATTATACAGTTTGTTAACACAGCAAAATTATTTGGTCTAATGAATGTCTATTAGCACTAAGAAACTGTTTTCAGTTCTAATATAAAGCTGATTGGAGATTATGCACAGAAATTCTGTCTGTGTATTTGAGCTTTCCTCTCGAAACAACAGTTAAATAGATAAATTGGCAGTTAGAAATACTCTTCCACATCAATCTTCTATGTGGAATACAAAGACTTTCTAAGACTAGGGATGGAGAAAGAGCACACAGGAAGATTAGACTAGCTTTTGTTTCTATTGTCATCATACCACAGAAGCACCTTCCACTTTAGTCCATTAAGTAAGGGGTTTTGACCAAAACATTACATTGAAAGTGACTACTGAGTGACAAAATCTTGAAGGCCAAAAAGAAAAACTGCTATTCTCTTTCTATCCCCCAACCAATAACATCTCATGTAGAGGTACCTATAATAGAGTATGCCTATAGTAGACCCTCAAGCCCAGGGTCCCGTAATAGTATTTATGTTCTTCAATAAAAGACGTCAAGGGAAAAGGCTATTCTGCTCAGGCCCAACTGTATCCCACAGTATTATTCCGTTAATTTGCTAATTCTCAGAGGACAGGTCTAGGGAGACCTGATCTTCTATAATTCCCAGGGTTTTTGGTCTGAGGGTCATTGGTTTCCAAAGGCCTCAGGGCAATTAACTTCCCCATGATTCCTAACTAATCCTCAGGGACTATTTCCTGAGCCTACTGCCTTGTCCAAAGCAGTATCTATTGCTCTGGGAGGCTGAGCTGACACACTTGGTAAACTTGGCCCAGAGCCTGCTTCATAGGCTACTGATCCCAGCAATATGGTTTGGCATTGTCCCCACCCAAATCTCATGTTGAATTGTAGCTACTATAATTCCCTCGAGTTGTGGGAAGGACCCAGTGGGAGATAATTGAATCATGGGGGTAGTTTTCCCCATACTGTTCTTGTGGTAGTGAGTAAGTCTCACGAGACCTGATGATTTTATAAGGGGAAACCCCTTCTGCTTGGTTCTCACTACTCTCTTGCCTGCCACCATGTAAGATGTGCCTTTTACCTTCCACCATGATTGTGAGGCCTTTCCAGCCATGTGGAACTGTGAGTCTATGAAACCTCCTTTTCTTTATAAATTATCTAGTCATGGGTATGTCTTTTTTTTTTTTTTTTTTTCTTTTTGAGATGGAGTCTCGCTCTGTCACCCAGGCTGGAGTGCAGTGGCACAATCTTGGCTCACTGCAAGCTCCACCTCCTGGGTTCACGCCATTCTCCTGCCTCAGCCTCCCGAGTAGCTAGGACTATGGGTGCCTAGCACCACGCCCGGCTAATTTTTTGTATTTTTAGTAGAGACAGGGTTTCACCGTGTTAGCTGCAATGGTCTCGATCTCCTGACCTCGAGATCCACCCATCTTGGCCTCCCAAAGTGCTGGGAATACAGGCGTGAGCCGCCGTGCCCAGCCAGTCATGTGTATGTCTTCATCAGCAGTGTGAAAACTGACTATACCCAGTGAGACCTTTGGAACCCAACCCTAAACAAGCCAGCTCTGACATGGAGGCCCTACCTCTTGGGTACCACCAGGCTGGGATCCAAGTCTGTGGCCAGCATCAGCCACTAGACACATAGTATTCATATGGCCTTCCTCTTCATTGTCTGACATTCATGTGCATGGCAACCTACTCACAATCTAAAAAACTGAAAGAAGAGAATGGTGACTTAATGACATTGTAAGATTTCTCTCTCTGCCTACTTTGTATGTGCTTTGCATAGAGTAAAGCACTCTATCATACCAACACTTTTTCAAATGTGGAAATACTCCTCAGTTTATGAAAGTTGTTCTACATACCCACTTCCGTTTCTCTGATTTCCTTTTAATGTTGCTCTGCTTTTCTCAAAGCATTTCAACTCTCCCTCCACGCCCTTACCTCTCTGATCAGTTAATCCCCATCTTTGTCATTCCCAATGATAAGCCTTTTGTTTAATTAACATGTAGTTGCAAGTGTGCAAAAACCCATCCTAAATTATGAGTTAATACAAATTACTTTATGTTACATAGTGGTCTGTACTTTTTAAAGTGCTTTCATGTTAAGGCACCAAGAAACCGTTAAGCCAAAAGGCAAAGCAAATAGAATATGCTTATAATAAACCTATAATTACAATTACTTATATTTACATAAGTAAGTACATGGGGATGTATAAAAGACATTAGTGGAGGCAAATCCCTGTAGGTATTGAGGGAGGTGACATGCGCTGATAAATGTGAGAACGGGAGCAAGACTTTTCAATGAATAATTTTAATGTATTTTTAATATTATTAAACTATATATACATTCTGACTACTAAAAAAAATAAAATCAAGTAAATAAATGAATGAATATATTTTCATAGGATTTAAAGATTCAAGATGGCAAACTGGAATTGCAAATGAATTGGAACTCTTAACAGTATATAAATAAAATACAATTTTAAAATGCCTTGAGCAAGAAATGACTAGAATTCTATATTCAGCAAATGTATTTCTGAGTTGTAAACTTAATATAAAGGCATTTTCAGACCAATAAAGGCTCAGAAAAGTCACTTCTCCTTCCCCTAGCTAGGTACACCACCACAAAAAGAGGAAAAGGAAGAAATCATGAGACCTAGAAACAGGGAATCCAATACAGGAGAGAGAAAAAGGGAATTCCCAGAACAAAGGCAAAGCAATATCCCAAGGTGAGGACAGCACTGTGGCAGCCCTGGAGAGCAATGTCTCTAGGCAGGGGCAGAACAGAGGCAGAAGAATGGAAAGTTCCAGGAGGGATGCCTTCGGGTGAAGGACAGAACTACCAGAATCCCTGCACAGTTGGCCATTTGGAATTTTATGTTAAGATTGTTTTATGTTTCTTGGGAGAGCAGAAGAAATTTGGAAATAGGATCAAAGAAAATGAAGCAAATGAAACAACAAAGCAATTATTGACTACAGGAAAAACAGAACGTTTTCACAACAAAAGAACATAATCATAACACATTATGCAGCACTGAATGATATTTACATAGTCATATTAATAGAATTAACAAAAAATTTTGATGTGACCATATTGTCAGTAGGGGAGAAGGAGAGTCTGTTCTAAAACTAAAAATCTTCAGCTTCCATCAGTAGATAGCATCTAAAATATCTTGTTACAGTCTGTCTAATAAAAAAGAAAAAAGTCTATCTTGTGCTGACTCACAACACAGTAGATGTATATTGATGAAAACCCTCTGCTCAATAAGAAAAAAGGGCTACCTCCTTTGGCAGTATTTGCCCTGGGTGCAGGAAGATAAAAGAGGCTTTCCCTCATTTTCATAAGACTTATTTCTGGACTACTTAAGCAAGCATTATTTTGAAACAAAATAATTTGATGCATCCACATGGCTATTTTCATATTTAATCTTCATGATACTTTGTGAGATAAATGGAATGGCTATCATATGTATATTACTGATGAAGAAACATGTAAAGTGTCTGCTGATGACTGTCAAAGCCATGTGTAAAGTTACCTTTCTGGCCTCTTCCTCCAGTATGCTTTCCCCTGTATTCTGTCTTGTAAAGTACAGAGGTTGTATGTAATTATTTGCTCAGAAATTTTTAAATAATGCTCATTATCTACCACAGGCGCACCGAGAACTTTGGACTCACCCATAATTTGACAAGCTCCAGGGTGTTAATTGAAGTCACTACATTTAAGAGTAGAAAGACGCAATCCATTTCTTCTTAAACCTCTTCATAAGTGATTCTATGGCTATACATTTTTTACCATAAGTTTTGTGTACACATTTTAACTTACACACCAAACATTTTCCCTTAAACTTTTACAACAAAAGGAAATTGACAAAAATAAAAACAGCTTTTCAGAAGAGGCAAAGAAAAGTTTATCCCTACAGTTCTTCAAGGTCAGACTTTACAGTAAACATCAAAGTCTGTTTCTGCCATAACTCAGCTAAAGGTTCTTCATGAAAATGGTTTTGCCCTTTAACAGACAACATTAGACCCTGGTTTTGCCCTTTAAATCAGACAATATGAGACCCATTAACAGGTCCATGTCTGTTTCATTCGCCAGTGCCCAGGCCAGTATCTGTATTTAGAGGGAATAAAACATGTGTTTATTAGATAAATCAAAGAAAGAATAAAATAATCCAGATGATCAAATACTTGAGAGCATGCAAAGGATTTTGCAATAAATCAATGTTTATGTAGTCAAAGGGACACTAAGAATTTTCAGTTTGCTGAGCTTACTCATGCTTTCATCCAACTTTTTAAAGTTTTACTGTGCCAAGGACTCAGTGCTAACAATGGGTAAGACACAATCCCTATTCTCAACAATCTGAGTATCTCGTGGCAGACAAAAGCAGATATAAAAAACTATTTGGGCACAGATGTTATACATGCTATGAAAACAAACAAACACAATGGACACAGTGAGGCCTAAGGAGCACGTGATTTGTTTTTCTTGAGGACATTAGGAAGTGCTATTTAGGAAAAGGGATAGTTCATTCTGGGACAGGAAACTAAGCCTGAAGAGGAAGTAAGATATGGAGCAGGATGAAACAGAGGCCAGGGGAAGGCTGTCAGGAGTCAGATCACAGAAGGTTTTGTAAGAAACAGTAAAGAGCTTAGTTCCATTCTATAGGTGGTGGGGAGCCACTCAAGAATTAATGTCATTAAGAAGTCCCTCAGCTATGACTTTCATGGATGAATATCATGTTCAGATTTGAGTTTTTATAGACAGCACTCTAGCAATAACAGAAGAAGAAGAGACAGGTATGATCTGGCAGAACAGTTGATGGCACTTAGACTATTGCAATAATGCAGAAATAAGATCATGCGTCTAATTAGAATTTGCTCAATGGGGTGAGGTGCAGTGGCTCACACCTGTAATCCCAGCACTTTGGGAGGCCGAGGCGAGTGGATCATGAGGCGGGCGGATCACGAGATCAGGAGATCGAGATCATCCTGGCCAACATGGTGAAACCCTGTCTCTACTAAAAACACAAAACTTAGCTGTGCTTGGTGGCATGCGCCTGTAGACCCATCTACTCGGAAGGCTGAGGCAGAATTGCTTGAACCCGGGAGGCAGAGGTTGCAGTGAGCTGAGATTGCAGCCTGATGACAGAGGGAGACTCTGTCTCAAAAAAAAAAAAAAGAAAAGAAAAAAGAAAAAATAGAAACAAAGACTGAATTCTATATTTGTACTTAAATGTGAACCCCCAACTTAGAATATACTGTAGGCAATCTACTTAACACACAATCACGAATTATTTTTTCCCAAACACAAGTGACCTTACAGTGACAGAAGTAACATAACAAGCTACTTTTTAAATACATAACAGAAATGAATCGAGCATCAATAAAACAGTAAGAGTTGTTTTCTCTTTTGAAATATTGTTCCTAAAATATTTATGCACCAAGGAAAATCAGAGCAATCCTGAACCCTAACATGAGAAGAAAGTAATTATCCCTCAGGTCATTAACATGCCAGCTTTCTCAAAAATAAAGGACAGAGAAAGGACTAAAAACCAAATCCTTTTTAAAAAATTTCCTTACATGCTACTGTAACCTTATTTTAAAGTTACTATCTAGGATTCTCTCATAGCTGTGTTTTCCTTCTTGATGACTTGAGGAATTATTTAAAGTACATTTGGTCTAAGAAGATAAAAATAGCAAAGAGTTTAGAATGGCTAGAGTAAAATACTGATAAATACACAGAGATAACATTTTGTGGAATAGTATGTTCTTCAACTTGGGACTTATTAGCATCTTATTTTTACACTTCAAATCAGGCTCAAGGAAACATAAAACTCAAACATTACCTTGAACTTTTTCAGCACAATTTTTGTCTTATCCTTGGGGAAAGCTGGAACCGTCACAGTACAAATGATTCTGTTTGAGTAAAGAACTATAGCTCATTTGTCATCAAAAAACCAGCTTTAAAAAAAAAACGATTCCTAGATCTAGGCTTTAATCCTTGAAATAAACTACAAAACCTTCATTTACTTAATCTAACTCTAAGGAACGGAAGGATTAAATGTCAGAAATCCTTCTTATGACTAGTTAATTGACGACATCAACCCATAACATTACACAGTTCCACTGTTTGGTTGTATCCCAAGAAGAAAATCCCTCAGTATCATGAATATCAGTGAAAGTGAATCCAGTGAAAGACTATCAGTAAAAGTGAAAAATAAAGGTAAAAGAGAAAATCAACAGCAAAATTTGACTTTATAACCTCACATACACTTGCTATATACAACATACGGACTAGAAACATAGGCAATGTGCAAGGATTTGTAGGATGTCAAAATAACTTTCAGTGCATTTCACCCTCTTTCATAGTACAGATATATATTAATAAAGAGAAGCTGTAGCTATAATATTTAATTTTTATTCACTTATACAATAAATACTGCTAAGCATTTCAAAATTATGTGATAGGGATTATAAAGAAAAATTAGATGTAGCCCCTCCTTTCAAATGCCTATAATCTAGTAGGAACACTTATAATTTGTCTTATTTATATAAGCAGCAAAGATACAGAGCAATGCCACTCACTTTTTCTAAATCTAAAAATAAACTGAGGAATTTAACTAACTATACTAGCTAACAATTCTCGAACCATCAAAGAAGTTGAGTAGATTTTAAGAAAAATAAGACAATGTGTAGAGAGGAAGAAAGGCAGGGAGAAAAAGAATAGAGGGAGGGATGCAAGTACAGGATGAGGAGGAGAGGGAGGGAGAAGGAAGAAAGAAGGAGTGAGAGAGAGGAAGAAGAAGGAGGAGGAGAAGTGGGAGGAGACAAGGAAAGAGTAGCAAAAAATAAACACACTTTCTTAGTTTTAGAAATAGGAACATAGGGAAAAATGGAAATACTTTATCCTGTTCTCTAATGAGTTTCAAAATTGATACCTTGGAAAGAGGAAGCTATTGGGCAGGATAGAAAGGAAAGCAAGTAAATCAGACCCTAGGATAGTTAAAATAGGGAGGGGAGGGGAAGCACCAAGAGCTGACTTGAACTAAGAAATTTAACCAACAAGAAGTCCTGAACTATGCTGTTTCTTCACCAAGTAGAAGACATTCTCTCACCGCATTGAGATCCTAGAACCTTCTCTCCCTTCATCCTGAAGCCTAAGAAGACATCCTCTGCAAGCTGGTGCTGAGAGCAAGATATAGGGTCCTATCCCCCATTGCTTAACAAACAGGAAGTCCCTCTGCCAAAGCCAAATGAAGGGAAGGGTTGGACTGATGGGTCCATAGATACCAAGTTGGCATTCAGAAAGCATTTCCTCAAAGAAATTTGATAATTATGGTGATAATTTCAAGTACTATACTTTAGGTATGTTAGGTATTAAATTGAATTTTGAATAGCATTGTTTCTATGGGAAAATGCATTCCAAGCTCCCAAATTTACCAGGGAATTTTTGGCATACAAATTGCATAAATGTTGTGATTGCTTACATATGATAGCATACATCTGTGTGCATGATTATTTTTCTAGTATCTTTTACTATATTTGAATGTTAAATTAAATGTACAGTTACACTGGAATGCAACTTTTTATAATCGTGGTTACATAGGAAAAAAATGGTTGAGCAGGGTATTCCTGGAACCTGTTATTTTTGAGACTGTGAAGTTCTTTCTGGAATGGTAGGAGGTCTTTAGGTGTCTCTAGGCTATATCGATTGGTCTTCGCTTACTAGTTTTAAAGTAAAAAGTTCAATGATCTTATAGGATGTACTAAAGGCAAGGGCAACAAAGTTAGATAAGAGTCCTGACAGTGACCATAGCCATCAGATGACCTTGAGCATGCCACTTCATTTTTCTGGAAAACGGTTTTCCCTGTAAATGGGTGTGGTTAAATAAGATGTTCTCCAAGCTTCCTTCCAGTTGCCACCATCTACTTTTCTTTCCAGAACTTAGCCTATGTTATGGACTTCTCATTGTCACACTAACAAACTGCTCCATAACACAGTGTCTTAAAACAATAACTCTTATGTTCCATCTCATGACTTTGTGGAATTGGAGAGAAGGGTTTATCTAAGCAATTCTTCTGTTCTACATGGTGTCGGTGAAGATCACTTTCCCTAAAAGGCACGCAGCTGGAGAATGAGCTAGTCTAGACCATCCAACCTTGCTTCACCATCATGTCTAACACCTTGGCAGACATGGCTGAAAAGACTGGAGCAGCTGAGACTATTGGAGAATCTACACATGGCTTCTCCAGCACGGCGCCTCAATATAGTCAGAGAGGGCTCAGATAAGGTAGCTCAAGGTTCCCAAAGAGAGTATTCCAAGAAACAGGAAATGGAAGCTGCCAGACTCTCCAAGCCTTGGACCAGAAATGGTCACACTATCACTGCCAAAGTGTCATATGGATCAAATAATCAGAGCCTTCCAAGAGGATAGGACATAGATTTCCTCTCTCAATGAGAAATGTAAAGAATTTACAACCATCTTTAATCCACCATAGCCTATATCTAGGAACTGACACCAGCAGTGACACTCATTACTCTACCCAGGGTTTCATAGTAGAAACCGAAGAGATAAAAAAGAATAAGGAACAGTCTCTACTTTGTCAAAACTTCACAGTTTGACAAAAAGAATGACAAAGTAGGCATTCCTTTTCTGATTAACCAATCTAAAGTTTATTTATTCTACTGTAACTAACAGAGAATTGATAGAAGCATATATGGGAAAATTCTACATAAAAAGAACAAGTTATAAACAAAGTATTCGCATATGCACTAAGTCTGGAAGGAAGGAGGAAAAACAGCATATTATGATGTGAATGATACATATCTTCAATTCTCAGGCAAAACACTACAAAATATTACACAACAAATCATCTGTAGAAGATATCTGTCTGTTGCAGATTTATAATCAACTAGCACTTTTGCATATCAGAATCTTAATTCTTACAACTAAAAGAGAAAAGATGCAACCTAGAAGAGATGCTACTTAGAGCTACTGTTTATAATGTAATGCAAAAACACAAAGAAACCAGAATTACTTGAATACATGTCTAAATTATTAACTTATAAAAACTTCACATGATCCTTACTTAAATAAGTTTCAGCAAGTCATATTTCTTTAATAGTCTAAATTAAATTGATAATGCAATCTAGAATAATTCAAACTAAAACAATCAGGTCACAGGTTCCTTGTGTCACTTAAAGCTTGCACCCTCTGCTGTATGGATTTGGAACTACCCACAGACATAACATATTTAAACAGCGCCCCCTGTGTGATCTACTTCAGCAACCACTTTAGGAGTCATGGAGAAAGGACAACTCCCATTGCCATAGAGTTTGTCGGTTAAAGAGTAAATACACTTTAATTTTAAAAGCAATGCAATTTAAAGTTCAAGCAATTTCTAATACCTTTAAGATGAAGCAAACAGACGTAGAAAACAGTTATCCTTTAAAAACGTATAGAACCTCATACATATAAAGCATGTAGATGTATCAGAAATAGCTCTTCCTGTATTGATGACCGACTGACCAATCCTTCTGTAGGAGAAATGTCATTATTTCAAATGCTGATTCAATCAGATTATATCAGGGTTTCTTCAAAAGTGGTATAGAGTCAAGCTGCACCAGAATTATAAGAATCTCCCGGCAGGTGCTTGTTAAAGGTTCTAATGTCTCAGCCTATGGAAACAGACTGTCCAAGGATAAGACCCAGGGATCTGCACTCATATCAAATACTCTAGGCATGTGATATGTCCACTGGGGTTTGAGAATTGCCAGCCTAAAGCATTACATGTAAAGCAACTTTTCTAAGATTGAAGGATAGTTATATTGACAAGTAAAATAAAGAATTATTAATTTCTTTTTTAAATGGAATTTAATTCAATCTCTAAATACTTAAATCATTTTTTATTCCACGCTTTTAAAACCCAGTATTCTCTGCACTGATATTTATAGTCCCACATTTATTATAATGATGAGTATTTGACTTGCTAATAGTGACCACATAACAGCAGGACCGGTCCATTGCCAAATCTCTACCATCTCTGCAAGTGACCTGGGTTCTTTCCAATGGAAAAAAAAAAAAGGTTGAGAAAATACATTCCTCTCCACTTCATCTACTTTGTCCAATTGTTCTCTAGGCCACAGGGCAGAATTTTTACTGACTTAAATCTCAGTTAAATCCCAGACAAGGATCTGTCAATGAAAATTAATTTTAACACTCCAGAGTACAGCTAAGCTCTTTCAGTATGAATACATCCTGATCTTAGAATGATCCAGTTTCCCTAGCAGTTTCTGAAAGTCATTCAAATATCTTACAAATTAATAATAATAATATCAGTGATTTCTGACATTTTCTGAAACAATAATAAAAAGGATTTTTGGTATTTCATAAAAGCATAAACATCTACAATATTGAAAGCACAGAGAAGGTATTTTGAATGTAGTTTCTAAATAGAATTTTACTTATGAATTTTGTATTAGGTATGCAGGGCTGGGATTGAAATCTGAAAATCTGGATTCAAGTCCTGGCTCTCTCAGGCATAATCTGTATATGTAACCCTTGATCTTTGACCCTATGTTTTTCTATCTGCAAAACTAGGATAAAACTAAGGATTCCATTTATTACATTCAGATATTAAAAGAATAAAAATAACAACATATTTGAAATTATCTTAGAAACTGTGTCATCATTAATATAAAGGTATGATATATGCACCCTTATAAATCAGTGAAAGAGAAAATAAATCACAGTGCTTTACAACTGCAGACCTTAACAATTCAGGACACAATCTTAATAGTTTTGAAGAACTGTTTTTCCCAAAGAAGTAAAAAATATTTTTATATTTAAATTACTATAATTTTACACATCTAGAAATAAACTAATCAAGTCCAAGTTAATGTTGAGTGAAAGGAAACTTTATACAAATCTAAAACCGGTTCTGCTCCCTCAGGCACACTGGTTATACTATGTAAGAGTAATGTATCAGCGACGCCCACCTCTGGAATTCTACTCTGCAATATTATCCATAGTATAGGCCTGGTCTACTTATAAAACAAAATACTTTTTGTGTGTCTCCAAATGTATTTTAAAATTAAAAAAAAAAAAAAGGAAGGAAGGAAGGAGAGGGGAGGGGAGGGGAGGGAAGGGTGATTAGGAGTCTGCAAACAGCATAATATATGACAGTCTGAATTTGTACCTTGCCTGTGCCACTTGCTATCTCTGTAATTTTAATCAAGTAATATAGTTTTTCTTTTAACTCTTGAATGAAGATGCTAACATCTTCTATACCTATGAACATATAAGGAAATCCTGAGAGAGATGATGACATGCTGGAATAATTGGCCAAAATTGAGATTTACATAGGGATGGAGGCAGTATCCTGAAAAAAATGTGCAATTATTTTTTCCTTACAATTATAGACAAACTTGGTTTACATGTACTTCATAAGAAAGCATTATAAAGGGATTTTATTGATTATAAGCTAATGAGCTCACTATCATTGAAAATGCTCAAGAGGAGATGATATGGATGATCATCTACCAAATATCTTAAAAACAAATCCTACTCTACGTGGGAATGTTATCTGAAACTTCTGTTCATTCAGCAACTATATACAGAAGACTTAGTATGTGCCCAGCACAAGGCTAGAATCCAGAATCCAAGCCAACTGGTCCCTATTGCCCCCAGAGATCCCTGGATTGTGGAACACTGATAATGCAATGTAATTGACCTGATATATTATCCCTAAGCAGGGACCTAACAAATATCTGGTACAGGAAGAAAAAATTCTCACAGCTGAGTCTTCAAAGATATATTATTTGAAGCTAGCTATTTAAAGATTAAGGAAAAGAGATATTCAGGAGGACTGAACATCTATCTCATGTAAAGATCAGAGTCAAGTAAGAAAGACATTGTACAAAACTAAAAAAAAAAAAAAATTAACTGTGGTCAAAGCATGGAATATAAGAAGGAAAGGGTTAGAGGCATGAATAGAGAGGTGGTCCAGCTGCATAGTACCTCAGGGTCCCATTTAAATCAGTATCTGAAGAGTGAGGGGGATCCATGGAATGGTTTTAGGAGTAAGATAATTTGATTAGCCACTTAACATTATTGCCTCCACCTATGAAAAGGGGAACTTAATACATGATCAAAAAAATGTTAAACAGCTTTGGGAAAAGAAAAGATGATTAATAAGTGCTGCTAGTATGAATGGATGGTCATTTGATAAAAAATCAAATTCCTATCAGAAAAAAATAAATCGTGCTGTGTCAAAAACCCAAGTGTGAAAAGTAAAACATAAAAACGACTACACAAGGCCACGTGTGGTGGCTCACACCAGTAATCCCAGCACTTTAGGAGGCTGAGGCAGGAGGATCACCTGAGGTCAGGAGTTTGAGACCAGCCCGGCCAACACAGTGAAACCCCATCTATGCTAAAAACACAAAAATTAGTTGGGTGTGGTGGCAGGCATCTGTAATTCCAGCTACTTGGGAGTCTGAGGCAGGAGAATCACTTGAACCCAGAGGCAGAGGCTGCAGTGAGCTGAGATAGAGCCACTGCGCTGTAGCCTGGGCGACAGAGTGAGACACTACCTCAAAAAAAAAAAAAAAAAAAATGACTACATGAAAAAATATTCATGACAGAGAGGGAAAAAAATCCTTAAATAAGACACACAAAAGTACAAAACTAGATTTAACTAAATTAAAACAAAAATGTTCTGTATCATAAGAAACACCATAAACAAAGTTAAAGCAAGTCACAATTACTGAGAAAAGATAATTGCAATGTTTACAATTGCAAAAAGATAGCTATCAATACCATATAAAGGATTCTTACAAGTCATTTTAAAAAACACAAACAATGCGATAGAATAACACAGGTAATCCACAAAGAAGAAATAAGAAGGGACAGAAGCAAATAAAAAGATGCTCAACCTTACAAATAATCAAGGTAATGCAAATGAACACAGTAATTAAATTTCATTACACTCACCACATTGGCAAAAACTTTAAATTCTGAAAATACCAGCTGTTGACGAGAAAGTGTGGAAATGGAGACGCATATAGTGCTGGTGGGCACAACCACTTTGGAGAGCAATTTGGCAATACCTAGTAAAACTGAACATGCACCTGTCTACAGCCAAGCAATTCTACCTCTAAATACATACAATAGAGAAACCCTTGCACACAGGCACAAAGATGTATATTATAGTGTAGTTTTTAATGATGGAAATGGAGAAATTCTCAGTTTTCTTCAATGGGTAAACAAAAAATTATGGTACATGCATACAATGAAATAAAAATAAAATAAGTGATTTATATTTATTCATATGGATTAATCAAAAATGTCAAATGAAAATAAGTTGCAGAGATAGACATACAATATATTTTTAAATAAATCATTAGGACACATTATAGTATTATATGTGTAAAGGCATAAAAACATGGAAAGGAAGGATACTCACCAACCTCAGAACAGTGGTTTCCTCACATCAGGAAAAGGGGGAAATAAAATGGGATTGAGAACAAAGACACAAAGAGGAAGCAATCACGTATGAACAATCTCTTCTTTCTTCAAAAAAGAAAAAAAGGTTAGTTCCCTAACTGTTTGGAATTACTTCATGGTGAGAATCTTAGTATTACATGCAACAACATGGATAAATCTCCAAAACAGGCTAAGTGAAAGAAATCAGATGCAAAATGTCACATACTATGTGAATCCATTTTAATGAAATATCCATAATAGGTAAATCCATACAAACAGAATGCAGACTTGTGGTTATGAGGGGCCGAGAGGGAGAAGAGAACGGGGAATGTCTATTCAATGGGTATAGAATTTTCTCTGGGGGCAATGAAAATGTTTTGAAACTAGACAAAGGAGATGATGATACAACACTGGATGCACTTATGTCAGTAAATTGTAAATACCAGGTAAATTGTAAATGCCAGTAAATTGTAGATTTGGGAATGGCTAATGCTATGCTTAATGAATTTTACCTCCTTAATAAACATGTGTAAGCATACAACACCTCTAGGAGTAGAAAACTACTAAAAATAGAGAATCAGTGAAGGGAATCTCAAAGTAATTATGTAAGAGATGATTTGACCTGAGCTGTTGCAATAGCAGAGAAGTTTTGAAAAGTGGATAAACCCAAGAGTTGTTCTTCCCAGAGGACTTGGTACCCAACTGGATGAGGAGAGAGAAGTAAAGAGGAGCCAAAGATGAACTAAGATATCGTATTTTATAGTACAGGCAGAGTATATTCTATTTCCAGGGAAGGAAAACATGGGAGAAGAAGCAAGTTTAAGAGGAAAAGTATTCACTTGTTTTGGAACCTGATGAGTTTGAGATGTCTACGGGCTGTATAAATGAAGATATCCAGCAGGCAGCCCAGTATACAGATCTAGCCTAGACTTACATGCACACTGCAATTGAGGCCGTGGAAGTAGCTGAGATCATCCTGGCAGTAAAATGAAAACAAGAAGTTCTAGGACAAAACCCTAAGGAATACCAACACTCAGATCCTACAACAGAACCTTTAAGAGGCAGAAGTCAAGAAAGTATTTCAAGAAGGAAAAAGCAGTCAAAATGTCTAAAACTGCTGAGACATCAACATAAAGACTAAAAAGTAGGTCTTCGGGAATAAGGTGGTCTTCAGAGACTTTAGTTGAGAGCTATTTCCTGCTACGCTGCAAAAAAGTACAGTAGGAAAACAGTTCAAATATTTAAAATCCAATATCTTTAATAGTAGTGATATAGATGGCAATAAAATCAGGAAGTTCTAGAAAGGACTATGGCTAGAGAAGAAAGAGATAACCAACCCTCATGAGAGTTACAAGGAGCCACTTCCCACAGAAATGAAAACTACACTAGCACTTCTCAAATGTTTCCACCAGAAATACCCAATATGCAAAAGAAATTAATTGTACAGTTTTTGCCATCTCAGGGTAAGAATATCTGAGGTATATAATTTGTTCTTAAAAATTCATGCACATTATGTATTCTACTCATAAGTACAGGAATGTTTATTTTAATGTAAGAATGTTTTTCCCATATTTTCAATTAAAGTTAATGTTCCAAAAAGGTGTTCCATGTTTATCATGCAACTTCCCATATGGCCCTCCCACAATCCCACACATCCCATATGCATATATGCATCTTATACTCCCACTTGGAGAAATATGGAGGAGGTTCATCGTTCCACAAGAGTGATTGCCCCTAGAAATTCCTTTTAGAAATCATTTGCCACAACACAATACCCACAAACCCCTACGTGACTTGTAATCATTTCTTCTTTCCATTTTTCTTAAAATTACATCCTTCAACTTTAAAAGTATGTTTCAGGCCGGGCGCGGTGGCTGAAGCCTGTAATCCCAGCACTTTGGGAGGCCGAGACGGGCGGATCACGAGGTCAGGAGATCGAGACCATCCTGGCTAACACCGTGAAACCCTGTCTCTACTAAAAAATACAAAAAAACTAGCCGTGCGAGGTGTCAGGCGCCTGTAGTCCCAGCTACTCGGGAGGCTGAGGCAGGAGAATGGCGTGAACCCGGGAGGCGGAGCTTGCAGTGAGCTGAGATCCGGCCACTGCACTCCAGCCTGGGCGACAGATGTAGACTCTGTCTCAAAAAAAAAAAAAACAAAAAAGTATGTTTCAGATATCATGGAACTTGGCGGCTAAATCTGTATTGAAGAGACTTTTATTAGGACTCCTCTTTATCTTTCTTGACTAAAGAGTCAATTAATTTATAAAGTACTCTATACATGGAGGTTGACCCAATACCTTTAAATATTGAATCATTTTTCTCTGAACCTCTCCCATATCTTTCCCAAGGTGCAGGCATGGTGTCGTAAAGGGCCCCTTACACTTCTGGGACAAAGGCAGGTTTGGCCTAAATGAGGTCATTAAAACAAAACATCAAGTTCCCAGTGCCCTAAGATTCCAAGCCAATGACCTACAGAGTGTTCCAGCTGATCTTAATTTCCTTGGCATGGCACAGTAAGAGTACTGTAATATAATGCAAAATAGCTCTAAAGAGAAACTAGATACTGGCTAGAGTCTTGCCAATACACAGTTAAATAATACCAAAGTAGCCCTTTCATCTGAATACTGTGTTTCACACACATATGTCACCCTTCCCAGGAATGAAAGTAATCTTCCACTGTGAATGTGGGTTGATTGAAAAGCTTTTACTGGACTCAGCCCCATAAAGTATGCATGCTTTTTAACTGGCATACATGTGCTGCTAAGACTGAAAATGCTTACAAGGGAACCAAAGAGACAAAAAACAGAACCCATTCTGACCAAGGGTAATCCAAATTTAGAATGTGCTTATAGTGGTAAATCAATACTCAAACGTTTATCCTCACCAGGCTCTTTTTTAACATCTAACAATATCAGACTCTTCCTGGAAAATGAACTAAATTTCACTTTTCAAAGTTTCTTTGCACATTCATTATCATTTATATTAAAATATTAGTACATTTCCAAATATTCTCTCCCTTAATAACAATGACTTCCCTGCTCCTTATCCATTGATTTCTCCATTTATTTATTCTTTCATTCAGCAAAAATTTACTGAGGACCTGTGAAGTGCCAGGCATTATTCTACACGATAGAGATTGAATAAATAAAACTTACTCAATTAAAACATAGTTCCTGTCTTCACAGAGCTTATGTTCTACTGGGGAAAGACAGTAGATGAATGCATATATATGTGAATGTAACACATGTCAGATAATAATAAATGCTAGTTAGAAAAATTAAACTGAGTGAGGGAGAAGAGGGAGCACAGAGGTGGTGGAAGGCAATGTAAATCTTTGAACTCCATCAGAGCTAAAATAATCTTTAATAATCTGTTAACCAGCAAATCAGTTAAGGACCTTGTATAATACAACTGAAAAATACAAATTAGAAACCATCTGACTTGATAAAGATTTGTCACCCAGATTCATTCATTTTATCAATTTCTGAATAGTTTCAACAAAGCTTTACCATCAACAAAGCTTTACCATAAGCCATTAATGATTTTCTACTCTTCAACTTAAATGTACTTTGTTCAAACTAATACACTCGGAAAATGTGTTAATTTTATCATACCTTGGTCAAACCAAACCAGGTTCATGCCCTGGACAAATGGAAAAAAACAAAAGAGAAAAGTTAAATTAATACAGAGCTGAGAGTTCTGGGGAGTATGATGAAGTGCTAGCAAGTACATAGAATTCCTTTGGCAATTGTGTTACTGTACATTTTCACCACTGGGTTTCAGCTTTTGGATATAACTAAATAAAAATCAAGTATAAAATTAGAAATAGTTCCATTAAATGTAGTAGTCACCATGATAAAAATTTCTTATGTTTTTCAGGAACGCAAATGGTATATACACATTAAAAAAATTAGTCCAGTAGCTAGCTAGCATACCATTTTTTAGGCATTAGAAAATATTAAAATATTTTATGATAATATAGGATGGGAATTGACTGGAATTGGAATAAACAGTTTATCATATGATTTGCTAAAATAGATTTAAGTACAATATTGAATAACACACACAAAATTTGAAAGAAATCATGTACATATTTTATTATTGAGTTTTAACCAATTTATCTTGAAAACTTTGGTAATCCCCAAAAAGATTTCTATTAATGTTTTAAAAAATTAGTTGCTAACTATGGCAGATGCTGTGGCACACCATCCAAACCAACCCCCTTTAAGATTGAAGCACTCACTGTTAGAGTATCAACCACTAAGACCTGTGGCTAAGGCCTCCTTGACTGCCATTGTACTATGCTAAAGAAAGCTGCCATGCCCAAGTGCTGACATTTCCTACACAGCCCAGCACCTGTGCCCTAATTCTGAACAATTCTGTAGGGCCAATCCAGCTCCAGAGTTCTCCTATGGGATCAACTGGATCTTTGCTGTGGCTGTGCTGCAGCCCAACTTCTTCCTGTGTCCATTCCTACAAGCATTGTTTCCGCAAGCTCTCCCCAGCAAACTTCCTGCAGGCAAACCTGTGCTCCAAGTCTATTCCCAGGTAACCTCACCGGCAGCACTAACTTCTATCACATCAGGTGTTTGTAGGTGCATTTTCTTTCAGCTTTTATAGGATTTATTTGCATTTACAAACATATATTTCTTATATAAATTACATAAATTCAGTGCACTTACAGGATTTCTTTCAGCATCCTATAAATATGTATCAAGAATAACAGATAATACATTTAAACACATGACAAAAGGCCATTTCAGCAATCAATATTTCTCACTAATGCGCTCCTTGCTTTGCTCTTAAGAAGTTCTCCCTCAAGGGTTATTATATATTCTTTGACAACACTCAGGACATGGAAGAACTAAAGTCAAAAACTGAAAAATGAAAATTGTGATTACTCCCATCACACCACCATCTATCTGAATTCAAAATATTTCAACACTGGTCAAAATCCTCATTTCTACCATGATTCACCCTTAACAGAAAGAGGCTTAAGGCATTAAAAAGGAACTCCTTATTTGTGATATTTTGATTAACCATCAAAGGAAGCCTTCCCTCTGTGTGATGCCCTGGAGGTTAACATGCCCCAGGGTAATACACCGTGAGCAGGTTACTGGGAGCATAGGTGGGTTCTCAGGAAGTGAAAACTGGTTCTCTTAAATCTATGTTTGTACAATCCTTGGAAAATCTTCATGTATTTTCAAAGGGTATATGTCTCCCCACTTCCATGTGATGAACACTGACCTAAATAATTCACCACTGACATTAATTCTTAATAATTAAAACATTTGCTAGCATATACCTCTTGCTCTGAGAGACTCATACTATAAACCTAACTGATATCTCCACTTAATCTTTTCTAAAGCTGTGGATCTTATGAACATGCAGTAAACTTAGAGAAAGTATAGCAGTTCACTGAGCACTCACTTATAATTATATTAAAAATAATCTATAAAATCAGAAATATCTTGATTACACGTGATCAAATTTTCATGTGTGTTAAATGAAAGCAAAAGATACGTACTTTAAAAATCCAACTAGTCCAGGATCTAGATTTAATTTTATTTTTGCATTACAAAGAAATAATTGTCAAGAAAAAATTTTTAAAAATAAAAATAAAATTTATTTTGGTAAATAGAATCTCTTAATCAAATTTAATTTTATTCTAATTTAATGAAGATGACTGATCCTGATTAGAATATGTCAAAATATAATTTGATAAAATTAGTTTTAACTATGGATCTTCAGTAATCCATTTACTCATTCATTCTTTCCATGAAAGAACCCAAGAACAATAAAACCAAGATAACTCACATAGAGGGAAAAAGAATAAAACAACTACACCAAATAGATAAATGAGACAATTCGGATTATGGTAAGTGCAACCAAGGAAACGAACTGAGAAATGTGATGGGAAAAAAAAAATTTAAAAAAAACAAACAGGCTACATTTAGGCTGGTCAAAACAAAATCTCCTTGATTAGATGACCTTATACCGAAATCTAGAGAAAAAAGAGGAATCAGGTATGTCAAGAGCCAGGGAAAGAGGTTCCAGACTCAGACAACAACCAAGATACAGTCTTTGAGATAGAAAAGAAAGTTTGCTAAGTTCACAAATAGATAGGGCTGTGGCTGGAGTCTAACGAACAAAGGGTAGAATGTACATGAGGTTTAACAGGTAGCCAGGGACAAAACCATGGAGAGTACTGTCAATCCAAGTAAGAAATGTGGATTTCATTGTAAGGTATTAAAATGTTTTAAACCAGGAAATGACATGCTGTGATTTACATTTCTGAAAATTCCCTATAACAAGTGTATGTAGAAGGAACCAAGATAAGCTAACAAAGAAGAAGGGAGGCCATTTATGGGGCTCCTGTAGGTGACAAGACAATGGTTAAATTAGGATGATAGCAGCAGAGGTGGGGAGATGTATATAGATTCAAGCCTACTTTGATGAAAAATGTAGCAGTTCTTAACAAGAACAGAAAGAGAGGACTCCTTGAATTTTTGGCTTCAGTAATCAAATAGATGATTTGAGGGTGGAGCAAGATAAATTTAGAGAACTCAGAGGTTACAACCACCGCATACCTATGAAGCCAGGCAGAGTCAAATGTGTATTGCACCTATGCCGGTCTCAAGTGGTCACATCTTATCTCATATCCTTATTTCTAAGTTTAGATACTTGGCCCTGTACTTTCACTTCACACTCAAGCTGGCTCCTACCAGATGTGATTCCTTTTCTGATTCTTCGTCTAATATTTGAACTTTGACTTTGACGCAGTTTCTACTTAAACCAGACCCTTCTGCCCCAATTATTTCTATGAATGTGACTCCTGTGCTGTTTGTCCTATGGCACCCCAAACACACTCTTTATCACAAAAAACTGTGGTCACTATACGGGAATACCTGAACAGAGGCAGAGAGGGAGTTTCTAGGGCTAGTGAACAGAAGAAACCCTGCTTTCCGCGACTCCTCTATCTGCTGCACAGGAGTCATTACTGCTTCTGGAGCCATCAGAATCACTTGCTCTAGGAATCCAATAAAATTGTAGAGCTCTCAGGCACAGAGTGGGTGAGCAATGGGCTGATATGACACCCCTCATCTGCAGTAGGACCGTATTAAAAACTAGGTTTGCTGGTTCTGTTCCAATATCTTTCAATCACATCATATTGACTCATATCTTTCCACAGAAGCAATTTTAAAAATGGTGCAAGCAATGTTGTAAGAGTACTATACTTTGGAGCCATTATGGATTTTAAGGCTTTGGCCTGACAATCTAACCACTGCATGTAACATTACATCTATGGAAAAATGTATATGAATAAACAGCCAATTTATTAAAGATCTTTTGGAATACAAGCATTTGTAAACTGGTTAAGAATATTAAACCTCCTATTTGTGTTTATTTTTTCTGTGGCTTTGAAAAAATGTTAAATGAGTAGACCAAAGAAAAGGACAAGAAATAAAGGACGTTCTCCCTATGTGAGTCCTGCCATTTCTCTTCTAAATTAATCCTGAACCCTTTCTTTCTACTCCCTTGTCTTGGTAAAGACTTGTGGCCATTTCCTGGGGTCTCCCTTGAGCTGACCTTTATCTGGAATGCCAAAAGGACAATTCTCAGGTCTGCTTACCACTACTGAAATACACATAAGTATATACTTATACAATAGAGTTTATTACTATTTGATATAAGCCGACATTTTTTCAAAGCAATATCCATAAGACTGCAGAAACCTTTTTTATATTAATTAAAATCCACATTTATATTGAACCATGGATGACTCCAATTTTCTTTCTCTTGACAGAACATATTATATGCCCCTAGGGAAAAACAAACCAGAAGCTGAGATTTCAATAAAGTTAAAAAGAAAACCTATATTGTAGATAAAGCTTGGACTGCAAATGTACCCTGCAAATTAACCAAAAATTAGAGGCAATCTTCAAACTGGAAATCAAACCTTGACAAACAGAAGATCTGCTAGGGGATTTAAGTTTTAAAATAGGAAAAGAAAACTATCTTCTCCTACAATGAAGGAAACTAGCATAAGATGGGAAGGATCCTGAGTTGGTAACTCCTGTCATCAGAGATTAAGGAACCTCAGTAAGATGTAAGCTCAGGACAATGGACAAGGAAGCTGAGCATCCCTGAAGGGTGACATCAATTGAAACTACTGCCCAATAAGTATGTTTCATAAACATTAAGTGAATTGAGACAAAGGAACTGGACACTCTGAACTAGGTATGTTAAGTCAAATAAACCAATTGGTGGATCATCATACATCATATAAATATTACTAGAATTAGTTTTTGTGTCCTGTTTGAGATCTTTTTTTCTCCCCCTAGGACACTAGCTGTTCATTGTTTCCTCCCTGCCTCCATATGCCATACCTACTAAACCTGTACCTCCTTCTCACGTTACGACACCCGTGCAGACTGAACAGTGGTCCAGGGCCTTCTGTCCCTTTAGCCACATCTGATTGAACAGGAGCTGGACACACTGGACTAACATACCTCTCCAGATATAGTTGCCAATCAGTTACCAAGTACTGAATCACTAATAGGAGGAAAACTTGGGAGCAGCCACTTGGGGCCACAGGTGTGGACATGAAATCAGGGCAAGCAAGACTGCAGAGAAATGTCAAAGATGATGTGAATTTGCAAGGAGAGGCAGAGACTATGAGGTGTGTTTGTGAGAGAACAAAAGAGAGAGAATAGAGAAAGTGGTTGCCTTGATTTTTGCTGACTTTCTTGTTCTCAATTCCAGCCTCTCATGAGACCAGTGACCTTTTGGCCTTCAGGTACTACAACATAACCTTTCAGGCTGGTTCATTTGAGGCTCTGTTTTGTCTGAACAATCAATACCTGGCTAAAATACAAACCAAAGGCCATTTGTAACATTCTCACCTTTGTCAATGAAACAGAATTGTCCTCAGTTTTGAAAGGTCCAATTGCCCCAGTTTGAAAATGGCAGAGAATAAGAGTAGCACTGATTTGTATACATGTCAAAGAGAAAAAATATATAAAAAATCAAATTCCTATAACCTTCCCCCAGAACATTCCTATTTGGTGGGTTTTGCAAGAGGTCCAAGTATCCATATTTTTAATAAGCATCCCTGCTAATTCTGAGGAAGGTGATTTAATGACCACACTTTGAGAAGCACAGCTGTAAAGGCTGCTTCAACACTGCTACAAAGACCTGTATACTTTCAAATTCTTCTCCCAAAAAATTATATTCATCAAGTGCCAGCATTCAAAAGCTGCAAATTGCCGTCGGAAAGATAGATTTGTTTGAAACCCTAATAGGAGAGAGTATTGTTTCTATTATTCTTTCTGCATATATGTTTTGTTTCCAATTAAATGGGATTTTGTAAAATAGCTCAGAGGGCCTAAATACAATTTATGATGTTGTTTCCATCTAAAAATGAATTTAAACTTCCAAAGAGCTAATTTGCAGACATTTGAAAGCTAAGCAGTTTGTAATTTGAGAATTTCATGAGCCATTCCAACTGAGAAAATTCAATTATGAATGGTTTTAGATGATACCAAGGAATTATTGTTATTTCTGTCAGGGAATAATGGCATTTGGGTTATAAAAGAAAATTCATTTTTCAGAGATGAATGTGAAACTACATAGAGATGCAATGATGGGGTGTCCAGGATTTACTTCAAAATACTTTAGCAAAGAAAATAAAATTTTTAAAAAAGAAATGGATGGAGCAAATGAGGCAAAATCTTGATAATTGCTGAGTCTGGAAAAACTACAATATGTACATAGGGTTTCTCTTATTTTACTTCTGTGTATACTAGAAAAATAAGTACATGCAGTTTCAGTTAATGTAGCAGTCACACAAGATTCCTATAGGACCACACATACAAGTTCAGCATGTCCAAATTGGGATAATTACTGGCATCAAAAAGGAATGATATAAGAGGCCTTTTAATTTGGGGACAGAGATCTACTTATCCTTTGAAAGTCCGTGACACGGTAGAGAAAAAAGAAATAAAAGGCAGAGCATATGGAAAACTAATTTTTTAACTATTTGAGATAAATTTTTGTTTTTCTGAGATACACAACAAAAGGCTTAATTTAATAAAGAATAAACTAGAAACAGTGTGGTGAGGGACAGGACACATTGAGACATAATATTCTTTTTGATCTCCCTTTATTTAAACTGTGGAAGCACGAGCAAATCCCTTCTGGTTTTTGCATATTCTTTTTGTAATCTCAAAATGCAGGTGACATACTCACTTTCTTGTGTTCCCATGAAATAATATCCTGTGGACTGTAAACTCCATACAAAAGCTAGTTATTAATAATACTAATAAATCTCATTTGATAATAAAATCAAATATTTGATAGATTTCTCAGAACAATTTTAGGGAGAAGATGGAGAAGAAAACTAGAAGAGAAAACATACTTACATTTTGGGAAGAAATAAAAAGAGGAATTCCAGGTCTTTAGAGGAATATTAACCAACGGCATTTGTCTCCCCTGTTCTTCTTGTGTTATGAGGAGAGTTGTAACTAACAACACTGGTATATATATATTATTATACTACTCTTATTTACAGTCCTCCCTTTCTTTATAAATTGTACCTTCCTAAAAAGGGACTGTCAAAGTCTCAAGAAATCCAGATTTCAGGTGCTGGCTGTGCCACATAGCATTCCTTAAACTCAAATTACACATCTCTAAAAGAAGAACATTGGAAAAGAAGATCTGAAAAATCCCATCCAACTCAAACATTTCATGACACAGTTTTTCATAGTATTTTTTAAATCTCTAAAGCCTTCAGAGGCTTTATTCTTACTTAGTTGTACAACATAGTCCTGGGAAGCAATTAACCAGAGCTACTACACATGCTATGTCCACGCACAAAAGTTACCTAGGGGTTGACAAACAAAACAAGAACTGATTCTGCTGCAAGAGCTAAATAAAGATTTCTAACTCTTTGCTTTTCTTCAAACAATAGGTGTTTAGGGTTCATTATTAACAGATGATTTCCTTATACATTTAAATCA
Source organism: Piliocolobus tephrosceles (assembly GCF_002776525.5). Taxonomy (NCBI): domain Eukaryota; kingdom Metazoa; phylum Chordata; class Mammalia; order Primates; family Cercopithecidae; genus Piliocolobus; species Piliocolobus tephrosceles. Next base: position 50,472,086 of record NC_045444.1, read on the forward strand.
GAAATTAGAAAAAAAGAGATTAAGTTCATAATGGAAGTCACTTTTAAAATAAGTAACTTTTCTGGACCATGTATGTAAGGGAAGGTATACTTTAAATTTGCTTTATTGGTAAACACAGAGAAAGATGCCTAGGAAATCTGGCCATCATTATAAAAAGAGGGAAAGGGAATAAAGAATATGGATTCTCTCTCATTCTAGCTTTCATTTAAAAATAATAGTACTGAAAGCCTCCAGTATTGTACACTTTGGGACATTTTATTTGCAAAAAGTGATAAAGCATATTCCATTTGTGGCTTCAATGCACTTTACCACTCATGCATTATGTAGGCATCTCAAATAGTAAACAAAATTTATGATTTATAAGATGATTTTTGACTGTGATTTTTAAAGGCCAGATGAAATTTAACATTTTTAGTCTCGATTCACTCAAATTTTCTGCTCATTGATTTGTAAATAACAAGTACAATTATTTTCTTCACTTTTTCTATGAGGAGAAAAGAATCACTAAAATGACTTGAATGGTTAAACAGGACAAATGAGAGAAAATATAAAGTAAAGAGACATCTTCTCCTATAATATTTCAACCATAAGTAATATGCAGTAGAACATATCGCAGAGTCACTTACATCATCTCAACTGAAGGTTACAGATAAACTGGGCCAAAAACAGCATCTTATAAAAGGGTAATATATGTCACAAAGGTACTGAGTTGGGGAACTCACTTACATAGAGTCATCTATTCTCAAAACCTTCCTCATTTCAGAGACCTGAGTGTGTTCAAAGAAACTAAAACAAAAGGATCAGTTCTAAATGCAAAGTCTAGGTGGGGAAAAAGGAAACATAAAAGAAAGAAAAAAGCAGCCTCCCTCTTCCTCAACTTTGGGGTACCCTTGTCTTCTTAGAGATCTCAACCCTTGGGCCAAGGAAGAGATCAGCAAGAAGGGCCCTTCAAAGGTGGGGACAGCCCTCTGGGATTGATCTTTAAAAATCAGGCGGGGACTGTCTACTGAGGAAACAGCACAGCTGTGTGTGTGAATACAGTGCTCTCTGAGAAGGTCACTGTGGACACAGAATACGAGGCCAGAGCAGGAAACCTATTGGGGTCAATAACAATATCACCTTTTCCCCATTTCTAGTTTGCTTCCCCCCCCCCCCCACATTTTCCAATTTAAACTTGATCTGAGGAAACATCATCCATCTCTAAGACGTCTTACTCTAGTCTGATGACTATCGACACTTAGGGCACATCCTACCTTAATCCTGGCACTTCACCCACTCTTTCTCTTTTGTCCCCTATACTAACATAAGCACACCAACACCTCTTCTCACTTTCTATTCAAAACAAACCCTGCATCATCAACAAATCTCTTAGACACAGGTATTCTGCAAGTGTCCATTCATAGCATTAAAGTGAGTCAGCCCAGATCTCTTTCCCTTTACTTCCTGTCTGGTTCAGGCTCCACCCCCTACCACAACCCCAGATCAAAGCCCCATCTTTTAAATATATCTTGCATTGTATTGTTGCTTAGCTAGCGGCCTTACTGCCTAGGATGTTGTGAGAAACATAGCAGGCCCTTAGTAATTTGGGAACTACCTATTAAATTCTTCCAGATGACCATTATGTCATCATCAGACATTTCCTTTTCTTACTCTGGCTCAAGGACAAGCCAGAATCATTCCTTTTTTGGGGGGGGGGGGGGGACAGAGTCTCACTCTTTCGCCCAGGGTGGAGTGCTGTGGCACAATCTCAGTTCACTGCAGCCTCCACCTCCTGGGTTCAAGCGATTCTCCTGCCTCAGCCTCCTGAGTAGCTGGGACTACAGGTGTGCACCACCACACCCAGCTAATTTTTGTGTTTTTAGTAAAGACAGGGTTTCACAATGTTGGCCAGGATGGTCTCGATCTCCTGACCTCGTGATCCGTCACCTCGGCCTCCCAAAGTGCTGGGATTACTGGGATTACAGGCGTGAGCCACTGCACCTGGCCTCTTTCCCCCCGCCCCCCACCCCACTACCATGGCACACAGTCAAATCTATTATCCTTATTTCCATTTTCTATCCAAACCAAAAAGTCAACTCTCAAAGAGCTTGGAAGTTTCACCAGGGCTTTTTTTTTTTTCCTTGGGATCTGACTTTAAACCTTATCCTGATAATAAAGGTCTCAAGAGAGTCTCCTCTTTATCTCCCCAAGCAAAGTTACAGTCCCACCCACTTAAGGGTTTATTTCCCCTTTCAAAGATGCCAATTCAGAACATAGTTCTGCTTCTAGAAAAATTTACTCCCATTTTCTCCAGTCCTTACCCAAACTCATGTGTACCAAGTGACTTGAGTGACCTCTCCCCCAAAAAGTATATACACAGGGCTTCCATCAAATATATTTCCTACTATCTCTATCATTGCTGTATATGATCAAGAATTCATCTGCTTCCTAAGGTATTTCCTTCATTCCTAAAAATATAAACACACACAGTTGAACCCATCAGAGGTAATAAAGGTGCAGAAATAAAAAAGGGAACAATAGATGCAGAAAAATGGCCAACTGTCTTGTCCTCTCTGTTCATTATCCTTCTCCCATTGCAAGCATCTGGCTATTTTAATTTACTGTTTCCACCCTTGTAAGAACAAGGTGCATTTTGTTTAGTGAGGCTTCTCTTTGTTTTGCTGGGTCAAAACTGGAAGAAAGTTTATGACAAGAGATGAATTATTCTATGATATACTCATTTTTTCCCCCTCCAAATGTATAGCTATCATGTATTTTCTGTTAGTTGCTTGGTCCTTAAAATCTAATTTGCTTAAGTCAGTCCCAAACTAGAAACTTGAAAAAAAGAAAATCATAAAAATATGGTCCTCAGTCTTCTAAGAATCACTTAGTCATCTATCTTCTGCAGCCAGAGTCTCCAAACTGAGGAATCTACTGAAATGAACACATGTTGACCCTAAACTCTAAGTACCTTTTGCCACAGCATCACTCTATCACTTTCCTTTAGTAAATGAGGTTGGCTTGGGTTGGAAATATGAAAAATTAAACAAAGTATTAAATGAATCAGTCAATCCCCTTCTCACCCCACTACCACTGCCCACCCCGCCGCAGCCTCTGCCCAATTCCTGGCTTAAAAATGATCATCTCTCCTACCTATCTTGTCAATGATCATTGCTGCCAACCACTGTACTTTATATATATTCTGTTTTAATCCATCCCAAGACCCTCGGAGGCAGGTTTGAACATTCCCATTATACAGCTTAAAAAAAATGAGGCCATAAATGGAAAATAATGCCAAAGGACCATGTCAGTCAACAGAGATATTTAACAGAGCCCATGCTAATCCTTTGTTAATACTGTGGATTACAGAACAATCTTAAAGACTGTATGGATTCAGAACTCCTAAGATATTTGAATTTTAAAATTTAAAAATGCATACCTGTTTTTTCCTTGAATTTGCTTTGGGAAACAGGTCTGCTGACAACACAGATGTAAATGGAGAACAGCATAGCTCAGGAAAAGGGTTTGGAATAGATGGCATTTCCGGAACATCAAGATCTTTCTTTTTTCTCCTACAGTAAGAGAACATAGGATGTAATTTACATAAAACAGAATGTAAAATATAATTGCTGTCAGGATTAAAAAGTGTGCTAAGGCGAACATGTACCACTCTGTGACAAAGCTCATATTATATAAAGTATACAGAAAAGGTCTGTGATGTACTTTCTACGGGTCAAAATATAGTATGTTAATTAGATACAAACAAATATCCTATAGTTCCTCTCTCTCTCTCTTCCCCCACCCCCTTCCTTCTCTCTCTCTTTTGCCTTTAAATCACCAGGCATAGAAACTCCATCACATTTGATAATTTTCCTGAAACAGAGATATAGACTATACAATTACTAATCGAAACATCATCCTGAGGAGTCAGACATTGTTATGCATCCATGATATTGTCTCTAAGTCGCATTTAGTGCATTCGTCCTTATATTTTACTAATCACTTTGGGAAGTTATGATTTATTAATTATAGCTGTGGTTCGTCTCACTTCAAATTTCATTCACAATGTTGCCCACACACAGTCTGTTGATTTTCAAGTGCTTATAGATATTAAATAGCAAGGTAGTGTTTTGGGGAGGCATGTTAATAGAACTTGCTAATATAAATGTACTATAGTCCACTGGAGAGTAATTTTAACTTCACTGAAGTTGGAGTGCTTTGAAAATCAGGAAAAAAAAGTAACATTTAAATGTGTCAATATAAAGGACTATAGATTTTTGTATTGTTGTAACCCTTTTTTTTTTTCCGAAAGTATGTGCAACCCTAAAGGCACTTAGTGTTGAATGCTATGGAGATTGGGAAACCCTTTAAAGCCTCTGTTCTTTCCTGCTGAACAGCAAGACTGCTCAAATGTCAATCTATGCTTTGCTTCTACAGGGTCGCTCTAAGACTCTATGTGGGAGGTGAATACATTTATGCTACAATTTTCTAAAATATATAAAATAAAATAGAGTTTACTTTGTGAAAATGCAGGGCCATGAAGGAACAGAAGGTGATCAACCTGAAGCCTAACCTCCTAGTTTCACACCGATGGGCAGAGGCGAGAGAGATGAGAGCTCTCAATGAAACGGTGATGCTATTTATAAGGCGCTGTGAGATCGCAATGTCCTGCTGATTCGGTAGGAGTCAGCTCAAAGGAGATTGTCTTCAGAGACTTTTACAAACTTGGCCCAGCTCTGGGCACATGGCTCACCCCCTAGGACCGCCTCCTCACCCCGTCGCCGGCTGCCCAGCCAGGACACTCCCCCGCGCCCTCCAGGGTTGCCTACCTGTCTGCAGCACAGCCGCGGGTCCCGTCCGGAGGGGACAGGAGCGCACCCGCGTGCAGCCAGGGGGCCGGCGCCAGGTCGTGGGCGTCGCCCCTCCCCTGGGCAGCGTCGCACACCTGGGCGGCCAGCGGCGAATCCCGGGCAGCCGCCCTGCCCGCGGCGCTCTGCCCATCTTGCAGGGAAGTGGTCATTGTCGCCGGCCGGGGGGCTCGGGCGTCATGGGAGACTCGGCGCGTGGGGAGAAGGGGATCCCGCGGCCGGAGGCGAGGTGCCGGCTAGGCAGCCCGAGCGCTCTGCAGGTGTGGTGGCCTCGCAGCCTGCGCTCAGAGCCCCGGCGGCTGAGACGCGCTGCCGAGCAATCTGCGAGGCGGCGGGGGAGGGGAGGGGGCGGAGGAGGAGGGTGGGGAGAGGGGAGGAGCGGCCGGTGGGTGGGGGCCGCGGGCTGCGGGGCGAGCCGCGGAGGGGGCTGGGAGGGCGCGAGAGCGCCGGGCCGGCCCCGCGCGTGGCCCAGGGTGCTCGGGGCCGCTGGCATCGCTCCCGCGCCGTCCGATCCGGGACGCGAGGCCAGGACCGCCGCCTCCCCAGGTGGGCACCGGGGCGCAAGACTGAGCCCAGGGTCTGGGCGGCCCCGGCGCCGCTGGAGGCGGGGACCCAGCAGAGCGGGCGCTCCCGCTGGGCTTGCCGGGACGACCGCAGGCGGGACAGGGGTCTGCGCAGCCCTGACCTTCATACCCTTGCATTCTTCCTGCTCTGCCATCTGAGATCACCTAAGCTGTTGCTGGGCCGCCATGACAGTCCCTACCGGGCCAGGAGGCCAGGAGGCCAGGGCACCAGGGGGCTGGGTTTGCCCCAGTCCTTCCCCACGTGCCTCTTCTTCCATGCACTTCGCAGCCAAAGATTGGGGGGTTAGTGGGGAGCAAAGAGTCCAATCATTACAGAAAACTACTGAGATTTTGAGAATTCTCAGTAAAGCATGAGTAAACCCGTAGGTGTCTGGAATTAGAAAGACTATTTGTTTTATGGTAATGAGAGAAGCTTACATTAATGAATTCCAGGTTGCCTTACGCTACCTATTCCATCCCCTCAACAGCTCCATAAATTAGATGTTTATCTCATTTTACACAAAAGGAAACTGGGGCTCAAAGCCATCGAGTACCTTGCACTAGTAACACAGCACTAGTAGCTGGTGCAGTCAATATTCCAACCCAGAAACTTCCTTCTCAAAAACCAGACTGTTTGAAATTAATGACATTATCATGCTCACCCTCTGAGATGCAGCAGCCCTACACTGAAATGCTGGGTGATCCTATTTCTGCTCTTCCAGTAAGTGTGCCCGTCCCTATGCACTGTTGAGGATTTCCAAATGTTCACAGGGTCTTTGTTCTTTGACCACATTGGGTAATATCTGTCCCTGGCATCTGCTTTACCAGGTTTTCTTAATTTCAACAAACTCTGCCCAGGGAAAGGTAAACATTGCCTCCAGAAGAAAGTAGCAGCCCCCCTCCCCCATCTCAGTGCATCCTCGCCCACCGAGGCACCGACCACTAGAGAACCCGGGGGTCACTAATTCCCAGCCTATGAGGAAATCTGGGGTACCCCGTGAAGACAGAAAATCCTTGAGTCACAGTTCAGGGAATCCAAGTTCTTTATTTTCCTAATGTCAAAATTAAGGCACAAAAGTGACCTGGGTCGCAGTGGGTGTGATCTGTGGGATCTTTTATACCAGAGGTCCCCAAACCCTGGGCCCTGGACCACAACATACTAGTCCATGGACTGTGAGGAACCAGGCCTCACAGCAGGAGGTGAGCGGCTGGTGAACCAGCATTACCGCTAGAGCTCTGTCTCCTGTCAGATCAGCTGGGCATTAGATTCTCATAAGAGAGCGAACCCTATTGGTGAACCCTGCCTGCCAGGGATCTAGGTTGCTCCTTATGAGAATCTAACAATGCCTGATGATCTAAGGTGGAACAGTTTCATCCTGAAACCATCACCCCCACTCCACCTCCGATCGGATGAAACCGGTCCCTGATGCCAAAAAGGCTGGGGACACTGCAGTTTATACAATACGTTGGCTAAGCTAGGACAAAATGGTGATTCTCCTTCTCAGGAAAAAATAATAATACTAATCATAGTGATGACTAACATTATTGACACGTGTGCCAGACAACGCCCTCACTCACATCTAGTTCTCTGAATTACAGTTTCTATGTCTGGGTTTAAGTGAATTTAATTTAAAAGCGTACAGATATACTGAGGTTATTCCAGTGAAAAATAAATGAGGTATGTAGTTGCAGACAACTTGAACTAAAGAAACAAAGAAATAAGTAAACTTTAATCATTATCATCATTATCCCAATTTTATCTAGAACTCTTGCAAGCAGCCACTTCTCTCTAATAGTGTACTTCAGCACATGAATTAGTGGCTGAAGTTTATACTGTCTCCACTCCCAACAACACACACTCTCTCTCTGTCTCTCTCTCTCTCCCCTCCCCGCCCTTCCCCTCTGTCACACACAGACACACACACA
>NC_045444.1:50479821-50515249 GCF_002776525.5 Piliocolobus tephrosceles
ACACACACACACACAGACACACACACACAGACACACACACACACACAGACACACACACACACACAGACACACACACAGACACACACACACACACACACACACACAGACACACACACACAGACACACACACACACAGACACACACACACACACACACACACACACACAGACACACACACACGGGGAAGGGGGGCAAGGGGGAAGACAGAGAGAGAGAGAAAGAGAGAGAGCACACTTGATTTTTTTTTTTTTTTTCTTGGAGAAAGGGATAGGTGGAAATTGCATGTGTCTTTGGAATCACTGGAAATGCTATTTCCCAGTGGTACATCCCACTCCACATCCTAGCATAATTGCCATAATTTCTTAACCTCAAGAAAGAGTATTCCTTGGTTGGAAAGATATCTCTGTTGTGTCTCCCCTTTCCAGGCATTATCCTGTTTAGTGGAAATCCAGGGACGGTCAACTGGCAGGCTTTATGCTCGGAATCCGACCCCCATGGGTAGAAATTGTAATCCCTGAGATTACCAGGGGCAAAAAGAAAAAGAACAGGTCTCTGAGAATGAAAAACTAAATAATTTTGTCTTGTAGCACTAAATGTTACATTTACTCCCAGTAATACCTTGAGAATCTGTACCAAGAGTTTATAGAATTAGCTCATTCACATCTTTGAAGCAAGTCAATAAAGGAACTAGGTTTTTTTTTATCCAAGTGGTTTACAAGAAATGATTCTAAATAAAGAACTATGCAGTATAAAAGGTACAGAATCCTGTCAGACCTGCTACAGCCTAAGAAAATAGATGTATTTTTCTATAAAAGAGAAGTTTTTTAAAAGATAAATTTTCATCCTCATAATGGACAGATTTCTGAAACAATACCGCAGATATGTGGGTACCAAAGAGCAATATCAGTCCCCTGGGTGGCTGTCCTCCTTTTGGACTTGGGCCCGTAAAACTGTAGAGAAGCAGCTTGTCCCCTGGCCCCTTTCCTCCGTGGGCCTTTTCTACTCTTTGTACTTCCCCTTTCCTGTCTTTCCTCAGGAATCCCAGTCTTTCTATCCCTCCTGGAAAATGTGTCCTCATTGCATTCCTCTCTCCCTCTGCTCATCAATTAACTTTCTTAACCCTTTGTATTGTGAAAGATAACACACATACAGAAAAGAAGGTCATAAACAACAATGTATAATGGCTTATCACAAGGAAAATACTGATGTCAGGTCATGAAATGGATTCATGTCAGCCTTCCAGAAACTCCTCTTTTGTCCCTCCCTCCAATTCAAAGTTTCCTTTTCTTTCTTTCTTTCTTTCTTTCTTTCTTTCTTTCTTTCTTTCTTTCTTTCTTTCTTTCTTTCTTTCTTTCTTTCTTTTTCTTTCTTTTCTTTCTGTTTCTTTTTTCTTCCTCTTTCTCTCTTTGTTTTCTTTCTTTCTCTTTCCTTTTTCTTTCTCTCTCTCTCTCTCTTTCTTCCTCTCTTCCTTTCTTTCTTTCCTTTTATTTTGCAGTGTCTCTGTCACCCAGACTGGAGTGCAGTGGCAGGAATATAGCTCACTGCAGTCTTGACATCCCAAGCTCAAGCAATCCAGCCACCTCAGCCTCCCAAATAGCTGAGACCACAGGCACATGCCACCACATCCAGCTCTTTACTTTTAGTAGAGACGAGGTCTCACCATGTTGCCCAAGTTGGTCTCAAACTCCTGGGCTCAAGCAATCCTCCCTCTACGGCCTTCCAAAGTACTGAGATTACAGACTTCAGCCACCACTCCCAGCCCAATTCAAATGTTCAGAATAATCAAATCCTTTTTGTTTATAGTTTACACCTAACTATCCATCCCTAAACAAAATAGATCAGGTTTTCTAGATTTGCTCTTTATATAAATGGAACCATACTGTTTGGCCCCTTTATGTTTGACTTGGTTCCCTTAATATTACATTTGTAATATTCTTCCATGCTGTTGCAAGTAGCTGTAGTCTTTTTGTTTTTCTATTGTGTGTAATACCACAATTTACTTATCCATTTTACTGCAGAAAGATATCTAGACTGTTTCCAGCTTTGACTATTATTAATACTGCCACAATGCACATTTTGCACACTTCCCTTGGTACGCATAGGCATGCACTTCTGGGAGGTATACATGTAGGAGTGGCATTGTGAGGTCATCGTATATATATGTATGTTTGGTTTTAGTAGACATTGCAGTTTACCGAATTGTTTGTATTGATTTTTATCACTACCAGGAATGCATAAGCTTTCCCAGTTCTTCACATCCTTGACAATTAGAAATGTCACAGTAGACATTCTGGTGAGTGCATAGCAGTATCTCATTGTGGAATTTGACTTTTCTTTATGACTAATGAGTTTGAGCAATTGTTTCTATGATTAGTTGCCATTTGGACGTCCTCTTTTTTTTTCTTTTTTGTGAGTTGGAGTCTCGTTCTGTTTCCCAGGCTGGAGTGCAGTGACACAAACATGGCTCAGCTCACTGCAGCCTCAACCTCCTGGGCTCAAGCAATCCTCCCTCCTTGGGTTCCCAAAGTGCTGGAATTACAGGCGTGAGCCACAGAGCCTAGCCTGGACATCTCTTTTGATGGACCAATCCAAATCTCTTGCCCATTGTTATGATGAGTCATTTGTCTTTTTCTTACTCGCTTATGAGTTATTTTAAGTTCTGTTTTTATCTTATGGTGTGGAGGTATATAGGTTGTTTTATAATATAAATAAGTAATATCACAGCCTCACTCATAGAAAAGATTATCCTATCCTCACAACTTTGCAGTGGCTCCTTTGTCATAATTCAGTTGCTGATCTACCCATATGTCTGCTCCGGGCTCTGTCCTCTATTCCACTAGTTTATTTACCAATATTTATGTCAATATCACATTGCTGTAATCATGATTTATAACAAGTCTTAATACTCAATAGAGCAGGGCTTTTCATTCTGTTCTTCAAGATGGATTCTTCAAGATAGTCAGCGGCACAGATCTTAGTCTTAGTTCTGATCTCAAAGGAATGGGTATTAAATATGATATCATATATTTATCACAGATATCCTTTATCAGAGAGAAGGGTTCCCTCATTTTCCTTGTTTGCTAAGAATTTTTATTATGAATGAATATTGAATATTATTAAATCAACTTTTCTGCCTCTAGAGTTGATCATATGGTTTTTCTCCATCATTCTATCTATTAAAGTAGTTAACTATGTTGATTTTTTTGGGGGGGGTGGGAATGGAGTCTCACTCTGTCGCCTGGGCTAGAGTGCAGTGGTGTGATCTCTGCTCACTGCAAGTTCCGCCTCACGGGTTCACACCATTCTCCTGCCTCAGCCTCCTGAGTAGCTGGGACTACAGGCGCCCACCACCATGCCCGGCTAATTTTTTGTATCTTTAGTAGAGACAGGGTTTCACCATGTTAGCCAGGATAGTCTCGATCTCCTGACCTCATGATCCTCCTGCCTCGGCCTCCCAAATTGCTGGGATTACAGGAGTGAGCCACCGAGCCCGGCCTAACTATGTTGACTTTTTTAATGGTAAACTGAGTGTACATTCATAGGATAAACCCTACTCATATCTCTACATACATTTAATAAGGTTGCTAATATTTTGTTTACACATTTTTGCACCTATGTTCATGAGTGAGATTGGCCTGAATTTTTCTTTCTCATAATATTCTTCTGAGATGTTTTTATAGGGTAATGATGGCCTTGTTAAAAGTGGAGAGTTTTCCCTCTTTTGCTTTCTTTGAAGAGTTTATACATATTATTTCTGATATGAACTGTGTTATTTCTTCCTTAATAGTTAATAAAATTTACTTGTTAAGCCATCAGACCCTGTCGTTTCCTTTGTGGAAAAGTTTTTAATAAATGACTCAATATCTTTAATAGTTATAGGAGTATTCCAAATTCTCATTTTTTTCTACTGTTAATTTTGACAAGTAGTATTTTCTAGGAATGTATCTATTTCATCTAAATTTTAAACTTTTTAATATCTGAAGGATTTACTGTGCTTCCCTATGCCCATTCCTGACATTAGATTTTAGTGCTTTCTCTCCTTTTTTCTTGATTATATTCACCAGAGTTTATCAAGTTTTTAAGCTTTTCAAGAATAACCTTATTTTTCATTTGTGTTTTATTTTGTTAATATCTATACCTTTATTTTTTCTTTTGAGATGGAGTCTTGCTCTGTCGCCCAGGCTGGAGTGCAGTGGCACGATATCAGCTCACTGCAAACCCTGCCTCTCCGGTTCAAGCAATTCTCCTGCTTCAGCCTCCCCAGTAGCTGGGATTATAGGCACCCACCACCATGCCCAGTTAATTTTTTGTACTTTTAATAGAGATGAGGTTTCACTGTGTTGGCCAGGCTGGTCTCGAACTCCTGACCTCAGGCAATCCACCCACATCAGTCTCCCAAAGTGCTGGGATTACAAGCGTGAGCCACTGCTCCTGACTTATTTCCCTCCTTCTTTTTTTGGTTTTATTTGTGATTATTTTTTGTTGATTTTCTAAATATTTTACATGGATGCTTATGGCTTATTGATGTTTAGCTTTCCTTATTTTCTAATATTTACATTTAAAGACATTCATTTCCTTACAGGTATGATTTTTTACTGTATCCTTGAAGTTTTAGTATATTGATTTGTATTATTATTCAGTTCAAAGTATTTTATACTTTCCATTGCAATATTTTCCTAGCTGTTGATTTTGATTTTTTAAAATATTTAATTTAACTACCTTGTTATCACAGACTATACTTTATGTGATTTCAGTCCTTTGGAATTTCTTGAAACTTACTTTATGACCTAGACTATGGTCAATTTTTAATAATATTCTATGTATGATATAGAAGAAGGGGTTTTCTAAAATTGCTTCACTTATGTATGTGTAGGTCAAGTAGGACAAATGTGTTAACCATGCTGTTTAAATTCCTTATTCTTACTGATTTTTGTTTGTTCTATTATTTCCTGAGAGATGTTATATTAAAATTTCATCACTCAATCACTCTCTATTAGCAATCACTCTCCATTTTACTCCAACCTACCCAGTCCCAGGTAACCATTAATTTACTTCCTGTCTTTATAGATTTGCTTATTCTAGATATTTCATATAAAAGGAATCATACAATATGTGTATTTTTTATGAATGGATTTTTTTCACTTTGTATATGTTTTTGAGGTACACACATATTATATCATGTCTTGGTACTTTATTATATTTTTAGTGAAGAAAAAAGTTATATGTATTTACATTTTTTATTCATTCAGTGGATGGACATTTGGATTGTTTCCACTTTTTGGCTATTGTGAATACTAACCCAAAGAAGATTTGTGTACAAGTATCTGTTTGGACATATGTTTTGATTTCTTTTTAGAATTGCTGGATGATGTGGTATCTCTACATTTAATAATTTGATGACTACCAGAATGTTTTCCAAAGTATTTGCACCATGCTACTTTCCCATCAGCAATCTATGAAGGATGCGGTTTCTCCACATCCTAACACTTGTTATGATCTGTCTTTTTGATTATAGCCATTCCAGTGGGTGCCAAGTGGTATCTCATTATGGTTTTGATATGCATTTTCCAGATGGCTAATGATGTTGAGTATATTTTCATGTGCCTATTGGCCATTTGCATATTGTCTTTGGAGAAATGTCTATTCAGATCCTGCCTGCTTTTTAATTGAGTCATTTGTCTTTTTATTATTGACCTTAATTATTCTGTACATATTCTAGGTACAAATTGCTTATCAGATTTATGATCTGCAAATTTTTCTCTCATATAAGGAGTTCACTTTTCACTTTTTTGATGGTAGCTTTGAACCAAAAATGCTTTCAATTACGATGAAATACAATTTATATTTTCCTTTGAACACTTTTGATTTTCTGATCCTATGAAAGCTTTTCCTATGCCAAGGTCACAAAGATTTACTCCTATATTTGCTTCTAAGAGTTTTATAATTTTAGTCCTTACATGTACATTATGATAATTTTGAGTTAATATTTGTGTCTGGTATGAGGAAGGAGTCCAACTTCTTTCTTTTGCGTGTATATATCCAGTTGTCCCAGAATCAATTTGTAAAAACACTATTATTTTCCCATTAAATTGTCTTGGCACCCTTGTCAAAAATCAATTGACCATAAATATGAGAGTTTATTTCTGAGCTCTCAAAGCTAGTCCATCGATGGGTCTATTCTTATGCCGAACCACACTATTTTTATTATTTTTATTTTTGCAACTTTGTGGTAAACTTTAAATTTTGAAATCAGGGGACCAGGGATGGTGGCTCACAACTGTAACCCCAGCACTTTGTGAGGCCAAGGCAGGTGGATGGCTTGAGCCCAGGAGTTCAAGACCAGCCTGGGCAACATGGTGAAACCTCGTTTCTACAAAAACAATACAAAAGTTATCCTGGTGTGGTGGTGTGTGCCTATAGTCCCAGCTACTCATGAGGCTGAGGCAGGAGGATCACTTGAACCTGGGAGGCAAAGACTGCGGTAAGCCAAGATCATCGTGCCACTGTACTCCAGCCTAGATGACAGAGCCAGACCTTATTAAAAAAAAAAAAAAAAAAAAAAAAAAAAAAAATTAGATCAGGAACTGTGAATCCCCCAACTTTGTCTTTCTTTTTTAAGATTATTTAAGCTATTCTGAGTCCCTTGAATTTCTGCATGAATTTTCAGATCAGCTAATGCAGAGGTGCCAGCTGGGATTTTGGTAGGGATTTCATTGAATCTGGGGTTCAAGTTCGGGAGTATTGCCCTCTTAACAATATTAAGTTTTCTCATCTATGAACGTGGATTATCTTTCCATTTATTTGTGTCTTCTGTAGTTTTGTTTTAAAATGTTTTATAATTTTAAGATTATAAATGTTGTACTTCTTTCTTAAATTTATTCCTAAGTATTTTGTTCTTTTTAATGTTATTATAAATGGATAGCTTTCTTATATTTCCAGATTGTTTGTTCTTAATATGAAAACAATTGATTTGCATATTGACTATATGCCCTTGCAATCTTGCTGAATTAGTCTATTAGTTCTAATAGTTTTTGTTTTTATTGTTGTGTCTTTTAGTGGATTTCTTGTGATTTCTGTATGTAAGACTATGTCATCTGCAAACAGAAGCAATTTTAGTTCTTTCTTTCTTCCTTCCTTCCTCCTTTCTTCCTTCCCTGCTTCCTTTCTTTCTTTTCCTAGAACCTGCAACACAATGTTGAATGGAAATGCAAAGAACATAAAATCTTGTCTTTTTCTGATCATAAGGGAAAATAGTCAATCTTTCAGCATTACATATTATGTTTGCTGTTGTTTTGTTATAAATGCCCATTATAAAGTTGAAAATGTTGCTTCTCTTCCTAGTTTCTAGAGTGTTTTTATTATGAAGAGGCGTTGGGTTTTATCAAACTATTTTTTCATTCCTCTTTATATTTAAAGGATGTTTTTGTTGGCTATAGAATTATTGGTTGGCACTAATTTCTTTCAACATTTTGAATATATTTTTTCATTGCTCTGGCTTAATTTTTTGTATTGAGATATCACACGTCAGCCTAAAATTAACAAATGCTCCTGGGAAGAGGGAGACTTTTCATCAAATCATAACATAGTCTATACTTTATTCCTTTAAAACAGGACTTCTTTAGCCCCCTAGCTTATTGCTAGTCATTCTACCAAAGCAATTTTTAATTTAATTGGGCCAGGCTTAAGCTTCTTCTGACTTATATAGTGACCATACATTTCTTTCAGTGGCTTTTAGAAGACAAAGTTCACACCTGAGTAAAATAAAGCATAGGAGAATAATGGTAACAGGTTAAGTTCCTCTAAGATAGAAGGATAGTATTGCGGCCAACTGGTACAGGCCCTATTTAATAGGACCACAATCTATTGGGAATCCTAGTATCTTCTGTTAAGTGGTCCTCTCCCATGAAAGATCATTTTAAATAATATTTGGGCCTTAAAAAAATGAAATTCTAGGAACACGAATTGAATTGACAGACTAAGCTACCTATAATCTTCTTATGGATTAATTTATTTTATTTATTTATTTTTTTTGAGACAGAGTTTCACTCTTGTTGCCCAGGCTGGAGGGCAGTGGCGCTATCTCGGCTCACCGCAACCTCCGCCTCCCAGGTTCAAGTGATTCTCCTGCCTCAGCCTCCTGAGTAGCTGGGATTACAGGCATGCGCCAACCATGCCTGGCTAATTTTGTATTTTTAATAGAGATGAGGTTTCTCCATGTTGCTCACACTGGCCTCAAACTCCTGACCTCAGGTAGACTGCCTGCCTTGGCCTCCCGAAGTGCTGGGATTACAAGGGTGAGCCACCATGCCCTGACTATGCTATGAATTTATTTATTTATCTTCTTTTTTTTTTTTTTTTTTTTTGAGATGGAGTCTCATTCTGTCACCAGACTGGAGTGCAGTGGCGCAATCTCAGCTCATTGCAACCTCCAACTCCCTGGTTCAAGCAATTCTCCTGCCTCAGTCTCCCAAGCAGCTGGGACTACAGGCACACGTCATCATGCCCAGCTAATTTTTGTATTTTTAGCAAATTTTGTAATTTGTAGTATTTTAGTAGAGCTAAATTTTGTATTTTGTATTTTAGTAGAGTATTTTGTATATTTAGTAGAGGCCTCCCAAAGTGCTAGGATTTCAAGCACGAGCCACCACACCCGGCCTGTTCATTTATCTTCTAACACAACATTCAGATGCTCAGACTGCTTCATGTAAAACTTCTAGCATGCTTATGAATTTTCATAATGCCCCAATTAAGTCCCCTAATTCTCGGTAGTACCAAAAATTTTTTGGCATTTGTAATATTCCTGCTTGTGATTGCTTTGTGGGAAGAAGAAATTTGGGGCCCAGTCTGTCAGTCTGTCAATTTTATGAGTTGTAGTCAGTACAATATCATTTATTTTAAAGTGGTAAAGAAAACCACAGCAGTCCTCCAGGGAGTGTGCTTTATTCTCCAGCCCTTGAAGCACAACTTTTAGTGAGTGCCTCTCGGCACACCTGTGCATGCCTGCCCTTATTAGATCAAAACTGTGCATACTCTTAGACCTCTGAGCTCCTCACAGTGATCCTGCCACCAGCTTTAATATGGAAGTGTAAAGTATAACTGTTTCATATCTCAACTTTTATTACTCTCAGTAGCTGGATGTAGTTCCCATCTCATTGACTTTTATTTAGAAATATAAACAAATTAGTTATTTCTTATTTAAAACAGCAGTGCTAGTAAATCCAAGGATTAGCCTTGAATGAATGTCTTAAAGGAGCAGCAGGATTTGATTTTAAAAAGATAAAAAGAAGTAAAAGGATTGGGATTGTGGCAAGATATTATAGAAATGAAAATTCCCTTAAAGAACATGCTATAGGAATTGAACATCTCTGGTAACAGTTTTTAAACTAGCAATGTAACATAGTGTTATACCTAAGGAAATAGGATGGTATAACTAAAGAAATGCTAATATATCCCTTCCCTACAGATTCTCTTTTGGCTTTCATGTTGTAAGGAACTTGGATTTCCCAAGGAATTAGAATACACCAGCAAAGATCAAGTGCTTATATAAGAAAGCTCAGTATCGCGGTTTTCTACCCCGTTTATATCAAGTACACAGATCCCTAAATCCTGCATTCTGTGGGTGAATAATACCCTTGGCTTGAGTTTATTTCCTTTTCTTATTCTCAGCATTGACCTTGACTTCCTTCTATATATTTTATTTGCATCTATTATTTTTATTGTTATCTTGCTGTATTTGTGCAAGCCACCTCAAATCCTTTTTGGAACAAACCTAGTGATGGATAGATGGACATATAAAAATAACAGTTAACAACTTACAATGTTTACTGTACACTCTACAATTTTGTGAGGGGATAAATAGCCTGCAGAGTGAGTGTGGACAAAACCAGAGAAACACTATCTTGGTAAGATTATTTTGATGCTATAGTTTCTCCCTTTGACTCATGCTGAGCCAATATGGCTTGGAGATTTCTCTCTTATTGGACATTTGAATATCAAAGGGATAGGAGGAAGTTAGAGATAAAATTTCAACCTCCCTTCTGATGCCAACATGATACTATTTAAGTCTCATGCCATCTAAGGCCTGCATTTCACATGTCCTCTTCCAACACCCAAATATCTCTATCATAAGGGGAGATACTTTTACCCCATGTACAAAGTATGCCTAGATAATTTGTATGCTCTTTAAGGATTAAATGGATCATTCATGTATTTCTTATGCATCAATTCAGAGTCTATTGTCTATAGGGTATGGCGTTCTATTAGAAAGTCTTGTCTCAGTCTTTAAGAAATTTAAATCATATATTAACAAACACTTAACAATCTGCAACTTAAAAATCAGTTTGGAGGCCAGGCGCGGTGGCTCAAGCCTGTAATCCCAGCACTTTGGAAGGCCGAGACGGGTGGATCACGAGGTCAGGAGATCAAGACCATCTTGACTAACACGGTGAAACCCCGTCTCTACTAAAAAATACAAAAAAAAAAAAAAAAGTCAGTTTGGAAATAATGACACTTCTTTTGGCTTGACACTAAAATCTAGTCTTTGACTCTGATTTGCTACATTGCCTAATGGCAGATACTTAGTCGAGTTCATTCTCACTTACCCAGTGATTTATCTTGCCACATGATGATTTCTAAGCCCTGCTCAAAATTTAGTTCAGAGTTCCATCTCTTCCCCTCTGCAGACACTCCCAGCCTCACCATGAGGTAACACCTGGTGCAGTGATCTGTAGCAAACATTTCCATCCCTACCTTTAAATTTTATAGGAACATGTGGAAAACTCTTCTGCAAATTCTTCAGAAAATAAAGGAAAATAGGTGAGGGGGATCACTCCAGGGCCTCTCTTGGGCTAAATATTCTAGATGCCACATATCTGCAAACATGTATTAAGAAAGAAAGTCTACCCTCCTGCTTTGGAAATTATCTGTCTGGTTGTCATAGCCCAAGTCTATCCAATATTTGAATCTGTTCCCCTTCTAGTTCTGACTTTATATGGCTATGTGGGTAGACCAATGTTGGGGGACCAGTTTGTTTGACTGTTGCATTTTCAGGATAAATAAGACATTATTGGGCCAGGCACAGTAGCTCACACTTGTAATCCCAGCACTTTGGGAGGCTGAGGCAGGAGGATTGCTTGAGCCCAGGAGTTTAAGACGAGCCTGGGCAACATGGTGAAACTATGTCTCTACAAAAAATACAAAAATTAGCCGGGTATGGTGGTATGCCCCTGTAGTCACAGCTACTCAGAAAACTAAGAGGTGGGAGGATTGCTTGAGCCTGGGAGGTCAAGGCTGCAGTGAGCCATGATTGTGCCACTGAACTCCAGCCTTGGTGAGAGAGCAAGACCCTATCTCAGAGAAAAGAAAGAAAAGAAAAGAAAGGAAAGGGAAGGCGGAAGGAAGGAAGGAAGGAAGGAAGGAAGGAAGGAAGGAGGAGGGAGGGAGGGGAAGGAGGGATGGAGGGAGGGAGAGGGAAGGAAATAAATTGTTATTCTGGTTTCAAATATTTGTTTCAAGGATATCATGTGCAAAAGTCGCATCCATTAATCCAGTCATTTCTAGGTGAAGGCCAGTCGTGGTGGCTCACGCCTATAATCCCAGCATTTTGGGGGGGCCAAAGTGGGTGAGTAACTTGAGGTCAGAAGTTTGAGACCAGCCTGGCCAACATGGCGAAACCCCTTCTCTACTAAAAATGCAAAAATTAGCCAAGCATGGTAGTACATGCCTGTAGTCCCAGTTACTCGGGAGGCTGAGGCGGGAGACTCGCTTGAACCCAGGAGGCAGAGGTTGCAGTGAGCCAAGATCACGCCGGCACTGCACTCCAACCTGGGCAACAAAGTGAGACTCAGTCTCAAAAAAAAAAAAAAAAAAAAAAAAATTAGGTCAAGTTCCTGAGTCTGCAAAGTAAAGGAGTAGACCCTGGGCTCGGGTGAATTTATATTCTTTTTTTTTTCTTTTTTTTAGACGGAGTGTTGCTCTGTCGCCCAGGCTGGAGTGCAGTGGCGCCATCTCGGCTCACTGCAAGATCCGCCTCCAGGGTTCACGCCATTCTCCTGCCTCAGCCTCCCAAGTAGCTGGAACCAGAGGCGCCCACTACCATGCCCGTCTACTTTTTTGGGATTTTTAGTAGAGACGGGGTTTCACCGTGTTAGTCAGGTGGTCACGATCTCCTGACCTCGTGATTCACCCTCCTCGGCCCCACAAAGTGCTGGGATTACAGGTATGAGCCACCGCGCCTGGCCAGGTGAATTTATATTCCAAGGCTATTAGCTTGAGGCAGGCAGGGCCTGTGTTTAGCTCACTCATTATTCTTTAAAGTGCCTGATCCATAGTAGACATCTGATGTATCTGAATGAAAGAAAGTTCTCCTTTTTCAGGCTTCTTAGAAGTCACTCTACTGACTCTGCTGGTGACATCAATCACATCACACAGGGTTTCCTTTGAACCTTTTGATAAGTTGTATTATACCCATTTTATAGATGGAAAAACCAAGATTTAAATTAGTTAAATATCTTTTCCATTATAAAAAATTTAATAGAATGACTTCAAAACCCAGCTGTATAGAATTTCAAAGTCCATGCCCTTTCCATTACATGATGTTGCTCATCAGAATAGAGATTACAGCTAACTAGAGCTTGAACCCAGGAGTTCAAGCTTCTTGGAAACGACATAATTTGAACTGGGTTTTCAAGGTTGTGTAGTACTTCAACCTACACACAGGATACATAATATCAGCAAAATACGAAGGAGGAAGAGATTGCATGCTATATTAGGAAAATATTAAGTAATAAAGTTCAACTTGAGTGTAAAAGCTATAAGTAATCAAATGGATGGGGGGTGACCCCAAGAAAGTTTGGCAGTCTTTAAATTCTTGAATGCCTTGGCAGATCTTTAAATTCTTGAATGCCAGATGGAGTAATTTTAACATTCTTCTATAGATAATCAGAAGCAAACAAAGGTTTTTAAAGAACATATGAAACATGATTAAAGCCATGCTTTAGGGTGATGATTCAAGTTGACATGTTCCTTAATTGGAAGTAAAGAGACGATTTAAGAAGCTATTGAAAATAGTGCATGTGATGATAGTAAGGGTAGGACAGTGGGAAAGGAGAGGGACAATTCAAAGAAGCCCTGGGCTTCAAGACAAGGTAGGTACGGAGTGGAGCATTCACAGAAATGGAGGAGTTAAATTGAGGATGTAGGTCAATCATGCTTTTGGTTTTGTATACATTACATTGGCATTGCTGTAGGATATCCAAATGTAGATGGACAGCATGAAGTTGGAATGCCTGCCTGTAGTTTGAAAAGTCTCCTCTAGAGTCATCTGTTGGGGATTCTTCTGCAGAGAGACAATAATTGAAATCATAGAGCAAATGAGATTGTCAGAGGCAAGGGTATGAAAAGTAAAGACTTGAACAAACCTCAGGCAGGAACATTCAGGGGGCAGAAGGAGGAAGAAGAAGCCTCAAAGTAGACAGAGAAGGCGGGGTTGGAGAGGTAAGTGGCTATTACTTCCCTCAAGGGGTTATTTCTGCTACTTTCAAGACTGAGGACTACTGTCTTAGTTTAATGATAGAAGATGATGAAAATAGCTAGGAGGAACTAAGTTGGTAAATATGGATTAGGCCAAGGTAAATTTGATGAGCTGAATATAATTTTTTTGTGACCACTGACTTTTAAAACCTTTTTTACAAAGGTTTTAAACCTTTGTAAAATGTTACTTCAAACCTCATTTATTTTTCCAGTCTTCCCCCGCGCCTCCTTTTTGAATAAAAGTAGGTTGGCAAAGTCTAGGCAATACTGATGGACAATGGATTTCTAGGAAATTGTGACTAGAAAACATTTAGGAATAACATTCTAAGTTAACTTTCAGACTTGCTTCAAATGTGAATTGAACTATCAGCAACTGAAGTTATGGAACACTTTGAATTGAAAATAAAGTCAATTAATTGTATAACTTTATCTCAACTATTAAGGTACTCTTTTCGTTTTCTAATATTCTGTCTTTGAAATACTAATCCTTCATTGCCCTCTGGTTTTCCATTTTTAATAAATTAGATAATATCATTTTACTTTCAAAATTCCAATTTAATATAAGTGACATTTGCTCCTCCATCCTTTCATAATGCTAAATACACAAAAAATTCTTCTATCTTTGGATATTTTTGGTTGATAAGCATTCAGCATATTTTTGTTGTTTCAGTATATGAGACTTCTAGAAAAAGCAAACAAAAGGTATGTGAATAAAATAACTTCATTGCTGAAGATCTATATTTACTTGCCCAGTCTTCATGAGATCATGTAATTTCATAGCTCTCTGAATATCTTCTGCTAATCTAGGTTTGTTTAGTAAAGACAGGCTTTGTAAAATTGCTTTTTAATTACAGAAATAATTTTTTCTTTTTTAGTATTTCAATCTTTATTTTATTTTATTTATTTATTTTTTTTGAGACAAAGTCTTGCCCTGTCTCCCAGGCTGGAGTGTAGTGGCGTGATCTCGGCTCACTGCAACCTCTGGCTCCCAGGTTCAAGTGATTCCCGTGCTTCAGCCTCCCGAGTAACTGGGATTACAGGCACGTACCACCACGCCCGGCTAATTTTTGTATTTTTAATAGAGAAGGGGTTTCACTATGTTGGCCAGGCTGGTTTGGAACTCCTAATCTCAAATGATCCGCCCACCTCAGCCTCTCAATGTGCTGGAATTACAGGCATGAGCCACTGCGCCACACTCAACCTTTATTTTAGAATCGGGGGTACATGGCCGGGCGCGGTGGCTCACGCCTGTAATCTCAGCACTTTGGGAGGCCAAGACAGGCGGATCATGAGGTCAAGAGATCGAGACCATCCTGGCTAACACGGTGAAACCCCGTCTTTAACAAAAATACAAAAAAAATTAGCCGGGCGAGGTGGCGGGCGCCTGCAGTCCCAGCTACTAGGGAGGCTGGGGCAGGAGAATGGCGTGAACTCGAGAGGCGGAGCTTGCAGTGAGCCGAGATCTTGCCACTGGACTCCAGCCTGGGTGACAAGGTGAGACTCTGTCTCAAAGAAAGAAAAAAAAGAAAGAAAGAATCAGGGAGTACATGTGCAGGTTTGTTACGTGTGTACATCCTATAATGCTGAGGTTTGGGATATGATTGATCTTGTCACCCAGCTACCGAGCATAGCACACAACACTTAGTTTTTCGGCCCTTGCTCTCCTCCCTCCCTCCCGACTGTAGTAGTTACCAGTGTCTATCGTTGCCATAGTTATGTCCATTAGTACCTAATGTTTAACTCCCACTTATAAATGAGAACATACCATGTTTGTTTTCCTTCCCTGAGTTAATGCACTTAGAACAATGGCCTCCAGCTGCATCCATGTTGCTGCAAAGGACATGGTTTTGTTCTTTCATAGAAAAAAAATTTTAACTAACTTTTATGATTAATTTCAATTGATATGAAAAACCCTGAAAATAATCTGCATAAATGTGTAGAATATTTGGAAGTTGTCTGTAATCTCCATGTTTATTTGTTGTTGTCATTAAAGCACATTGGTTGGCAAAAATAAGAAAAGCAATCCATGTCATAGTAAATATTACGTTGAGAGAAGGCAAACAGAATAAAAAGTTTAAAAAGATGGGAAACAACAGCAATTTAATAGAGTGACCTCTAAAATAAAATAATTTGTTATAATGCGAGATGAAACTATCAAGCCTCCAATTTATAAGTATTTCTTGCCTAAAAAATAGAAAAGAAATTAAGCTTTACTTATCATTAATATCGATATTTACACTGGCACCTTCACACTGTCTGTATATTAGCAAAGTTCAGTTCATACCAAGTGTATAAGTTATGCCCAGGGCATATTATGAGAGTCGATGCTCTTTGAGAATTACTGTAACACTCTTGGGTTCCCTTTCACTGGTTTGCTATGGATTGTGATTTCCCTGTCCCATTAAGTCACTTTTAAAATTTATTATTTTAAATATTGTAACGTTTGAGTACTCTGTAATGAGGAAGACAATGACCACGAAATTGTGTTCTACTTTGAAGTAGTTGTTGAAATAAAAAATTGAGTTTACATTGCAGATTAGTTAAGAGATCCAAATTTGCCGAACTTTGCTGCGATTACAGATAGGTCTCCGTAGAATGCTACCTGGTAGATACTTTTTAAAGACAGTTTAAAATTGATTCCATCAAGATAACATTGGTGTCTTATCAATGAGTGATTCATAACTGTCTTTTTGAAAGAAATTCACAAAAGGAAAAAGCATTTTGAAAGTGAGTCTTTAGAAATATTTCTATTGTTGTGTGATTTTGCTTCCTTTTAGCAGCAGCTGAAATATGTCACCTATAAGTACTCTAATAATTGCTTCTTAATTAAAAAGACACAAACAAAAGAAAAATTCTTAAGCCAAGCACACTAACGGGTACCTGTAGTCTCAATACCTCAGGAGGTTGAGGTGGGAGGACCGCTTAGGCCCAGGAGTTTGAGTTCAGCCTGGGAAACTTAGCAAGACCTCCTCACTAAAAACAAAACCCAAATCAGCAACAAAAAATTTGGTAACATTTTATACCTGTTTACAAATTTTCTAAATAAAGAATTTCAGTGGGTCATGAACTCATTGCTAAAAATGTAACAATTCAACAACTTCTGATCAGGTGTCAAAAACAAGTGAGAAGACACCAAGTTTATGAATTTCAACAAATATTTGCATAATTGTTAGATTGGATTAAAAAATTAGTGCCACCTTTTGTGTACTCTTTCCATTAGAAATACAGATTTTTGTGAAGTATAATTTTCAGCCAAGTTTAAGAAGCTGAACTAAACTCTTAGGTTACAAAATATTAAAGTAAGACTTTCACACAATTTCAGCATATGCAATTATATAACTTTCACTAAAAAAATTTTATTACGAACAAAGATTTTATATATTATTAATAACTTGAAACATATAAACATATTTTTCCCTTTTCATCTGGTCTTTAAAACATTCTGCTTATATATCTATAACTATTGTTAAAAGAAAACTTTCAGCCAAATTAAATTTAAAAGAGTTTAATTGAGCAATGCACAATTTGAGAATTGGGCAGCCCTCAGAAGCACAGCAGATTCAGAGGGACTCCAGGGGTGCCTTGTGGTCAGAACAGATTTCTAAACAAAAAAAGTAAAGTGACGTACAGGAATTGAAAGTGAGGTACAGAAACAGCTGAATTGTTACAGGTTGTCATTTTGCCTTATTTGAACACAGTTTGAACACTCAGCAGGGTTTGAGTGGTTGAAGTATGGCTGCTGGGATTGGCCAAGGCTCATCTATTGTTGCAGGCACATACTTCTAAGTTAGGTTTTCAATCTTGTCTACCTATCAAGTTAGGTTGCAGTTCATCCAAAAGGACTCAAATACAGAAATACGGGGTCCATCTCAGGCCATATTTAGTTTGCTGTAACACTGTGTATATGTCATACCACATGTAATATAATGGTACAGTAGTCTATTATTCAAATAGTTTAGAGTCCATTAATTTAATAAGCCAAAACAAGCAAAATAAAATGTATTTCTTTCAGAATTATAATTCTATTGAAGAGTACACAGTACGTTAATGTCTCTTATTATATAAGCGGTAACATGGGGGGTATCATGACTTCCTGGGGATCCTTTTGCCTTCTTAAGTCCCTTCCTCCATAAAAATATTTAAATTATATTTTATGAATGCATTGGTATAAAGGTGAATATATTATTTAATTAAAAGTTGATTTTTTATTATTAAAATAATTAAATCACTTTATGTACCCCTAAAAGTATTGTAGGCTCAAAGTGCCATATCTGCTGAGCCATATGAATATGTTGGCCCTGGGACCAACACCACAAGAGATGACATGGAGCTTCTAAAGGGCACTCCATTTTACCCATCCTCACATTTAGGTTTGTTTCATAACTAGTATTCTGTTGGTTACAAAAATAGCCACCATGAGGACCAGGTGTACTTTGAGAAATGGCTAATGAGTCACAGAATATGTGTTTTCTCCAAATAATCCCTCAAAGACATGAAGCCTTTCTGTTTGAAAGATAGTGGTTTCCTCAAAACAGCAGCCAGGACAAGAAAAGGGAGAAAACATGCACCTGAAGCCACCGGCTAGGAACAGGTGGACATGCAGGCAGACTGTACGCAGGTCCTGCCAGAATCAATAAAACAGGAAGTCAGGGCTCCAATCTTCAACAGAATTAAAACCCAAGCTCCTTGCCATGGCCTATAGCCTGGCCCCATGCCATTGTATCCTGTCACATCTGCCCCCTCATTTTTCCTTCGTCATGCTTGCCTTCCTCCGGTTCCTCAAACACAAGCATACTAAGCTCACGCGAGCCTATAGGCCTTTGCAGGGACATTATTTCCCCACATCGGGGAAAAGCTATCTCCTTTGTGTCACTTAGGCCTTTGATACATGTTACTTCCCCATAGAGCTTTTCCTCAACAACCCTTCCCTCACCACTCTGATACATCACCCTGTTTTATTTTCTTCATAGAATTCACTGCTGCCTGAAGGCATCATGAACATTTATTCACCTGCATATCGCCTATCTCCCCAAATTGAATGTATGCTCCATGGTTGTGGAGAGCAGCTCTATCTGGGATACTCGGAGCTCCTCCTCGGTGCCTAGAACAGCACCTGGCATTCAAGAAATGCTTATCCAATGAGTAACTATGCTCAAGTGAACATCTCCCTCCTAATCCTTTCCTCCTCTACTTCCACTCAAGCACTTCAGTTCATGGCCCTGACTCGAGCATATGACCTTTCATTTTCAGAACATCAAATCTAATTTAGCACCTATTTTAACATAATATATTTGAAAATAGCAATTTTGACAGGTTACAATATATTGTTGTACAATCAGGAAGCTGAGAAAAATCTACCTACACATCTTAAATCTTTTTACTTACTGGTACCAATGCACTTCACATGAGTATGCATCACATTATTAACAAACTGAAACATCATCGTTACATAAAACCTCTTTGTTTTAACTAACTTTTATGATTAATTTCAATTGATATGAAAAACCCTGAAAATAATCTGCATAAATGTGTAGAATATTTGGAAGTTGTCTATAATCTCCATGTTTATTTGTTGTGTCATTAAAGCACATTGGTTGGCAAAAATAAGAAAAGCAATCCATGTCATAGTAAATATTATGTTGGCAGAAGGCAAACAGAATAAAAAGTTTTAAAAGATGGGAAACAACAGCAATTTAATAGAGTGACCTCTAAAATAAAATAATTTGTTATGGGTGACAGTTTGGGCGAAATGATATAATACATATATTGTACCCAGTGATCATGCATGTTTTTCTCAAAAGTGGAGGCAATAGTAGAGAATATAGTAGTTGATATTTAAAATATGAACAGTAGTAACATTCCCAGGGCCTCTTTCTACAGCCACACACAGCTATTCCAAGCAGGAAAGTTTCTGTAGTGCCTCCCTGCATACTTTCATTCTCTATGGAACAGTTGTGGTAAGTCTATTGTTAAATGGTCATTAGCTGGTAATACTCAACTACAAAGCAAAACTGTGGAAGACGATTTTCAAGTTCCCCCTGCCTTCAGAGACTGATTCTTCAGCTGCTAGACCTTCTGCTAAAACCACTTCAATTTTCCACTCTCCCTGCTCACACTTCATTACCCATCCTCCTCCACACACACTCACAGACCAGCCAACCAAGAGGAATTTACTTACTGTTGATGGTGTGTTCAGTACTGTGCCAGAGCTTTGAGGATAAGGAGGTAAAGTGTGTTAAAAAAAAAAAAAAAAAAAAAAATCATTCCTGTTCTTGGAGAGTTACAGTCCAGAAAAGACATAAAATTACTAGGCATAAAAAAACATATATTGAATCCTGGAGGACAAGGTACAACTATAGGAAGCAGACGCAGAGCTCATTCTCCAAGTAAGAGAGAAGAAGGGCATTTCAGGCAAATGGATAAAGACATAAAGAAAGAGGACAAAGTACAACTACAGGAAGCAGACGCAGAGCTCATTTTCCAAGTAAGAGAGAAGGGCATTTCAGGCAAATGGGTAAAGGCATAAAGAAAGAATGAATATGGCTTGTTTGTGGACTTTGAGAAGACTTGGTTAAAATGAAGTCTATGTTGGGAAAAAGTGGGAAATGAGGTTGGTTAGCAAATCAGAACATATCATCAAGACATGAATGTTAGGCAAAAGTGTTTAGATTTGTTTGAGCAGAAAAGTTGGTATTATATTTACTCTCATCTCTTTTCCTATGTCCCATTTTGTAGAGAAAATAAAAGACTTCTTTTTGTTGAATAACCCCTTTTGGAAGTCTTCTATTTGTAGTAAAGACAGTCAAAACCCTTTGAAGGTACGTTAAGAATAGTGACGGAAACCTCAAGATGAAATTTTTAGCATTGATATGTTTTTTCAATGTTTTTCTGCTATTTTAAAACTTAAATAATTTGGTCTGGAGGAATGAGAGAAATGATCTTTAATGAGATGTGACTTTTTTATGACAATGAATGGATTTTTTATTTCAGCTCGTCTTAGGACACAGTTGCTTTCTCAACTATTATAGCAGCTTTTGGTTTGTCTCAGAACCTAGAATAAGAATATCGTGGGCCGGGCGCGGTGGCTCAAGCCTGTAATCCCAGCACTTTGGGAGGCCGAGACGGGCGGATCACGAGGTCAGGAGATTGAGACCATCCTGGCTAACACGGTGAAACCCCGTCTCTACAAAAAAATACAAAAAACTAGCCGGGCGACGTGGTGGGCGCCTATAGTCCCAGCTACTCGGGAGGCTGAGGCAGGAGAATGGCATGAACCTGGGAGGCGGAGGTTGCAGTGAGCTGAGATCCGGCCACTGCACTCCAGCCTGGGAGACAGAGCGAGACTCCGTCTCAAAAAAAAAAAAAAAAAAAAAGAATATTGTATGCAGCTGGGTAATACACAGCCTAACTTTTAATACTTTTTAAAAACTTAATGGTTTTTTCCAAATTATTATCAAAAGAAAGAAGAAAACTGACATTTGCAGAGCATGTTTTATGGAGCAGTATATTAATCAGGAAAGATTAAGATAAATTGCTGTGAAAAATTTACTCTCAAATCCTGGTGGCTTAACAAAACAAGGATTTGTTTGAATCATGGGAAAGGACCCTTTTAGCAGAGGTTCTATTCTATGTGGTTGCTGGGGGATCCTAGATGACACAAACGTCATCATCTGCAGCTCCACCATCTAGAACACATGGTCTCCTTGGTTCCTGCAAGGGTCAAGAGTGTGAAAAATCATATGCTGGCCCTTCTATGCTTTCACAACTTGGCCAGGACTGGTCACAAGGCTCCCCATAGCTGCAAACAGGATTCCGGGAAATGTGATCTTCTATTTGCATCTGGGAAATGTCTTCCGTGTATCCAGGACAGGGAGAAAGGCCCAGATTTGAGTGGGCACAAGTAAGATCTACCATTGTCTCAAGCACATTGAGACAATGTGCTTCCTATTTTTTTTAATCACCACAAATCTTTAACAAGTAATATTATCCTCATTTTTCAGATAAAAAAAAAAAAAAAAAGGAGAGGTAAGGTAGAACGAGGTTTGGGTATGAATTTAGTGTCAGTATATACTAGCTGTAGGACAAATAAGCTATCATTTCACCCTGTGATCACTTTCCAAGCCTCTTGGCGTTAGGAGCTCCTCCTTTGTATTCCCATAGCAATCCATACTACTCCATGATCATCGCAGTTACTGTATTAGAACTGATTTTATAATGGTAACTTTCTTGAGGAAAAAGGGATTTG
Organism: Piliocolobus tephrosceles; assembly: GCF_002776525.5. Classification (NCBI taxonomy): domain Eukaryota; kingdom Metazoa; phylum Chordata; class Mammalia; order Primates; family Cercopithecidae; genus Piliocolobus; species Piliocolobus tephrosceles. Next base: position 50,501,597 of record NC_045444.1, read on the forward strand.
GGATATTCTTTTTCAGTTGTACCTCTTGTGCCTAGTCCAAAACTGGCACCTGGTAAGTCCTTAATATTTATTGAGGTAATAAACTCAAATGCTTATCTTTCTGGTCATCTCTTGGTGTAAGAGATCAGAATATGGTGGAGATGTTGATAATGACACAAAGTACCTTGCTATATTCCAAACAGGCATAGCCACAAACATGTACTTTTTAAAATTCTTGGGTTTTAAAAAATCCATAATAAGATTATTAATATGATACGGTGGCAAACAACATATAAAACTCAGAGGTACGTTTACTTACTATGGCATTAGTTTCACAGGACTGCCATAACAAAGTACCACAAGTTGGGTACTTAGAAAAACAATAGAAATGTTTTCTCTCACAGTTCTGGGGTCTAGACGTTTGAATCAAGTTGTTGGCAAGGTTTGCTCCTTTGAGGAATTTGAGGGAGAATCCGTTTCATACCTCACCTCTGGCTTCTGATGATGTCGAGAGTCCTTGGTGGTCCTTGGCTTGTAAATGCTTCTGTTCAATCTCTGCTTCAGTCTTCACATGACATTCTCCCTATGGACTTTTCTCTTTTCTTCTTCTTATAATGGCACCAGTCATATTGTATTAAGGCCCACCCTAATGACCTCAATGTATCTTGATTATATCTGCAAAGACCTTATTTCAAAATAAGGTCACATTCACAGGTATTGGGGTTAAGTCTTCACTATACCTTTTTAGGGGACACATTCAACCTGTAAGAACTGTGAATAGTATTTTTTAAATATTTGCACCAATATAGTAAGATCAGTAGATTTCAAATGAAAATGCAAATCTCTACTTCTCTGTAAAAATCAGAAGATCTTGAGAGGATGTGCATTCCCACATAGCATCAATTCCCTGGAACTATGAATAGCTACCCCTTTACCTGGGTCCTATGCTTTCCAGTTTGCCACACTTCATACTGAACTCCAGTGTCTCCCTAGCATCAAGACTAAGTTTCGACTGTAGTATTAAATGCTAGTGCCAGAATTCTTATACCCAGCCTGCTTCACTCCACCATATTACCTCTCTGGCCCTGGGGATTCATGATTTTGAGACTCCCATTATATAAAAGAAATCAGCTCTACAAATAGAGACAAAAGTTTACTAAATTCATTCTAGCCACCCAGTACTTCTTTTAAACTTCCAATATTATTCACTACCAAAAATAATTTATTTATGACAAATCATTTCAGAATAATTTATTTAAAGAGTCTGGAATATAATCAAATAGAACTCAGTGAGAAACGAAAGGGTACTGTGAAAAGAGAAGATATGCTCAATAACCACTTTTCTACAAAAGCAGCTGAAATGATGCTGGCAATAATTAAGAGGAAGAGATAGAAAATCAATTGTATTATATGACCACCACAGGCAAGATTAGAAGATACTGTATTCAAAATCATTTTAATGTGGTCAAAACATAGTAGAAAATTTATGATTTTAACCATTTTTAAGTGTGCAGTTCAGTGGCACTAAGTACATTCAGAATGTTGTGCAAATATCAGCATCATCCATCTCCAGAACTCTTTTCATCTTGCAAAACTGCAACCTTATGCCCATTAAACAATAACTCTCTATTTCTCCCTCCCTCTAGTCCCTGGCAATCACTATCCTATTATCTGTTTCTAAAAGTTTGACTGTTTTAGATACTTCATATAAGTGGGATCATGTGGCATTTGTCTTTTTGTGACTAGTTTATTTCAGTCAACGTAATGTCCTCCATGTTGTATATCTCAACAGGGTTATTCCTTCTTTCTTCAGGCTTAATGATATGGTTTGGATCTGTGTCCCCACACAAATCTCATCTTGTAGCTTCTATAGTTCCCACGTGTTGTGGGAGGGACCTGGTGGGAGATAATTGAATCATGGGGCAGGTCTTTTCCGTGCTGTTCTTGTGATAGTAAGTTTCACGTGATCTGATGGTTCTAAAAAGGAGAGTTTTCCTGCACAAGCTGTCTCTTTGCTTGCCACCATTCATGTAAGACATGACTTGCTCCTCCTTGCTTTCCATCATGATTGTGAGGCCTCCCCAGCCATGTGGAACTGTAAGTCCATTAAACCACATTTGCTGCCCAGTTTTTGGTATGTCTTTATCAGCAGCATGAAAATGGATTAATACACTGAATATGTTTTTTAAAATCCATTCATCTGTTGGTAGACATTAATGTTGCTTCCACTTCTTGGCTATTGTGAATAATGCTGCAATGAATGTCCGTACACAAATATGTTTCTGAGTTCCTGTTTTCAATACTTCTGTGTATGTATCTAGAAGAGGGATTGCTAGGTCATGTGATAATTCTATTTTTAATTTTTTGAGAAATCTCTATACTGTTTTCCATAATGGTTATACTATTTTACATTCTCACCAACAGTGCACAAGTGTTCCAATTTCTCCATGGCCTCACCAACACTTGTTATTTTCTGGTTATTTTGACAGTGGCCATCTTAACTGGTGTGAGGTGATATCTTACTGTGGATTTGATTTGCATTTCCCTAATGATTAGTGATGTTTAGCATCTTTTCATATACTTATTGGCTATTTGTACATCTTCTTTGGAGAAATATCTATTCAAGTCTTTTGCTCATTTTTTAATTGGGCTGCTTTCCTTTTTCTTGTTGAGTTGTAGTAGTTTATTATGCATTCTGGATATTTACCCCTTATAAGATATATAGTTGGCAAATATTTTCTCCTATTTCATAAGTTACCTTTTCACTCTGTTGATTGTTTTATTTGCTGGGCAGAAGTTTTCCAGTTACATTAGTCTCATTTGTCTATTTTTGCTATTGTTGTGCTTTCGGTGTCAAATCCAAGAAATCATTGCCAAATCCAATGTCATGAAGATTTCTTCCTGTGTTTTCTTTTAGGAGTTTTATAGTTTCAAATCTTACATTTAGGTCTTTAATCCATTTTAAGTTTTGTATAAGGCATAAGGTAAGGGTCCAATTTCATTATTTTGGATATAGATACATGGTTTTCCCAACATCATTTGCTGAAGAGACTATCTTTTCTCTCTTGTGTATCCTTGGTGCCTTTGTAGAAGATCATTTCATCATTGTCTTTTGAGATTCCATATGAATTTTAGGATTCTATTTCTACAAAAAATATGCCATTAGGACTTGACAGTGATTGTACTGAATTCATTGATCGCTCTGGGTAGGGTGGATATTTTAACAATATTAAGTTTTACAATCCACAAACATGATGTATTTCCATTTGTTTGTGTCTTTGTTGATTTCTTTCAGCAACGTTTTATAGTTTTCAGTGTACAAGATTTTGCCTCTTGGCTTAAGCTTATTCCTAAGTATTCTTTTTGATGCTATTAAAAATCATATTTTTTCTTAAATTGTTTTCAGGTCATTTATTGTTAATGTATAGAAATGCAACTAATTGTTGCATGTTGATTTTGTATTCTTCAATTTGCTGAATATGTTTATTAGTTCCAACAGGTTTTCTTATAGAATCATTAGGGTGTTCTACATATGATATCATGTCATCTGTAAACATAGATAATTTTGTTTAGTCCTTTTGTGTTTGGATTCTGTTTATTTCTTTTTCTTGTCTGATTGCTCTGGCTAGGTATTCTAGTGCTATGTTGAAGGGAAGTGACAAGAGTGGGTATTCTTGCCTTGCTTCTGATCGTAGAGGAAAAGTTTTCAGCTTTTCACCATTGGCATGATGTTGGCTGTAGACTTTTCACATATGGCCTTTATTATGTGGATGTCATTCCCTTTTTTTTTCCTTTTGTGTTGAGTGTTTTTATGGTGAAAGTTTTTGGAGTTTTGCAAAATGCCTTTTCTGCATCAATTGAGATGATCACATGATTTTTGTCCATCATTCTGTTAATGTAATGTATAACTCTGATTGATTTTCATATGTTGAACCATCCTCACATTCCAGGAATATATTCCACTTAGTCATGATGTATAATCCTTCTAATGTATTATGGATTTGGTTTGCTAGTATTTTGTTGAGGGATTTTGCATCAGGAGGCAGTGTCCCCCCGTTCCATTTTTTTTTGAAGAGTTTGAGAAGATTAGTTTGTCAATTTTGTTGATCTTTTCAAAGAATGAGCTCAGTTTTGCTGACTTTCTTTTCTGTATTTTATTAATCTCTGCTCTACCCTTTATTATTTCTTTCCTTCAGATGACTGTAGGTTTAGTTTGATCTTCTTTTTCTAGTTACATAAGGTGTAAATTTAGGTTGGTGATTTGAGATCTTCCTTCTTTTGTGATGTAGGTGTTCCTGCTGAGAGATCCACTTATAATCTTATGGAAGCTCCCTGGTATGTGATGAGTTACTTTTCTTTTGCTGCTTTTAAGACTCTCTTTTTGTCTTTGTCTTTTGACTTTATAATGTGTCTTAGTGTGGGCCTTTTTACATTCATCAACATTATAGTTTCTTGAGCTTTTTGAATTTGGACAACCATTTTCTGTCTCAGATTTGGGAAACGTTTAGCCGTTATTTCTTCAGATAAGCTCTCTGCCCCATTCTTTCTTCTTCTTCTTCTTCTTCCTCTTCCTCTTCTTCTTCTTCGACTTTTGTAATGTATATATTGCTCTGCTTGATGGTGTCTTATAAGTTCCTTAGACTTTCAACACTTTTCTTTGTTCTTTTGTTGTTGTTATTCTCTTGATAATTTCAAGTAACCTTTGAATTTTAAAAGTCCTTGAAGTGATTGATTCCTTCTTCTACTTAATCAAGTCTACTTTCATCTGTTCTAGTGAATTTTTCAATTCAGTTATTTTATTTGCCAGCTCCAGAATTTGTTTGGTTCTGTTTTAATAGGATTTTAAAAAATCTATTTAATGATACTCTCAATTTGTTCATGCATCATTTTTCTAATTTTGTTTAGTTTTCTGTCTTAAAGAAGTACACTGAGCTTCTTTAAGATGATCATTTTAAATTCTTTGTTAGCTACTTTCACAGATCTTTGTCATTTCTTTAGGATTGGTTTTTGGAAATTGGCTTTATTCCTTTGAATTGGCCATGTTTTCTTATTTTTTTGTGTTACCTTATTTTTTGTTGTGATTTTTGCATTTGAAGCAGAGCCACTTCTCCCAATCTTTGTGCACTGGGTTTGTACAGGGAAGACCTTCATAAATCAGCCTACATAGAGAGTCTAGTGGCCTCACAAACCTTTTATGGGAATGTATCTTCCCTGAACTTGTGCATGTAATTTTATAGTGAAAGAGGTTTGCCAGTTTCTTTTTCAGGAACTTGTCATCTCTTGTTCTCTCTGATGTCGGTCTGTAGTACTGCAGTTTCTCTCGTGCTGCCACAATTCAGAGTTGCATTTTGTTCTCAGGCATCTAAAGCATCCTGGTTCCCTGTTAATGCTCCAAGTTAGAGACAGAAACCAATCTCTCAGGCAGCGCCCTCCTCTCACCCCAAAAGCTGGAACTTGGACATATATTCCAATCTTCTCCTTTTTCCCAAGGGAGAAGCTGTACATTGGGGCTTTTCATTCAGATTATGGACTGTAACAGCTTAGAGGAGGAGCTTGCTTCTCCTTCCCATTTCAATGGGGCTATTCTTGGCTTTGTGTTTGCCTTGTGTACTTCAACTTTCTAACTGATTTCTACCATTGTCATAAAGGCTTTTTGAGCTGTGTATTGTTGTTAAGTCAGTGTTTCTGTCGGGGAGCAAGGTCTAGGCACCTTCCTCTGCCATCTTGCTGGCATTATTCCTAATACTATTAAAAGTCATAACACCCACCTTTAAGGAATACACAGTGAATTTACAAATGAGAAAATGAAATTACTCAAAGGACTCATGAAATGATGCTAAAATGTTAATTTTTTTTCAAAAATGTTGTTTAAATTTATTATAAAATATAAAGTAGCCACTCTATGCAGCATTCAAAGAAAATTTACTTAATAATAGGGAAGTAATAGTAGATCTTTAAACCTAGAGTGGCCCTGGAAATATGTCCCTCAGTCGTTAAATTTAAATGTTCAAATTCATTTTGTCTTCACTTTTTACCTCCACCAGAAAATCTGAAACTGTTTCTCCTGGTATAACCATTATCTTGAGTAAAAACAACATTACCTGTCACCAGAGCCATAAATTTTCCTGTCTATCTTCTCTTTTACCCTCAGTGATTTGGTTCTGTCATTTGCTTTTTCTTTTTTGTTTTTGTTTTCTTTTCTTTCCTTTTTTTTTTTTTTTTTTTTTTTGAGACAGGGTCTTGCTCTGTTACTCAGGCTGGAGTGCAGTGGCATGATCATAGCTCAATGTAACCTTGAACCCCTGGGCTCCAGTGATCCTCCTGCCTCAGTCCCCCAAGTAGTTAGATCTACAGACATGTGACACCACACTCAGCTAATTTTATGTAGAGACAGGGTCTTGCTATGTTGCCTAGGCCGATCTTGAACTCCTGGCCTCAAGTGATCCTCCTACCTCAGCCTCCCAAAGCACTGGGATTACACACATGAGCCACCGAAACTGGCCATGGCCTTGTCACATTTTACCTCATAAATATATTGGGAGAAATGTATTTCCTTTTTTCTTTTTATCCCCCCTGTTTCCCCCTTCATTAGGCCCTCTCCACTACACCTTTTAGAAAACTCAGCTATGAATAGTCACATGAATACATTATAGTAATTCAGGCCTTCATTACCTCCCAAGTGAACTGTTGCTCTTCCTGGAAACTGGTCTTCCTGTATGTAACTCTCCAGTGTGGGATTATTTTTCTACACCACACCATGGCGATTCATACCTCTGTGTTCTAATATAAAATAGTGCCTCTACTCAAAGACATTTGAATTCCTTCCTTTGCACCTTTTGTTACTCATCCTTCAACTCCGTCTCACTTCCTCTTTGGATCCTACATAGTTGAGTTAGTTTCTTTTCTTCTGTGCTCTGGTAGCATATCTCTGTTTACATTTTATTACACTCACTTCTCAAACTGTGATTCACTGATCAGCAGTATCCATAGCCTGGAAACTTGTGTGAAATGAGGAATCCCAGGTCCCACTCTAGACCTAGTGAACCACAATCTGCATTTTAAGGAGATCCTCAGGTGGTTCCTATACACATACAAATTTGAGAAAGGCTTTTATTGACCATATCATGTGAGGTTTGGATATCTGCCTTTCACACTAAATGCTGCATTTCTCTAGACAACAACCACTTATTTCATTTTTAAGTTATCTAATACAGCATCAGTTTATGCTAACCACTAAATGTATATTAAATAAGTGAAAGAGAAAATGGAAACAGATGGTTTAGTGGTCACCTAAGTTGGAGTGACAAAGCAGGATTCTATGGACATTTATGCTATGCCACTTACAAAATGTCTTTGCTTTCCATTTCTGAACCTCCAAGATGATGGATGACACACTTATAGTCACAAGGCGATTTTAAGTGGCAAAGAGGACTCTAGAACACTAGAACACTAGTTTTTTTCTTGACACTTAGTTGAAGATCTTGCCATTGTGTCATTTGGCCTCTATCTGTCAGAAGAACACATGGGAAACACATTAATTGAACTTCTGTCCTCACAATGCAGGTTTCAAAGAGCATCTGCCATGATGAATGAAAATATGTTTGTAGTTCACAGTGTGCTTCAATTCAGTAGCACTGGATTAAAGTCTAGTAAGCCAGGATCAGTGAACATCTTTATTCCAAAGTTAAGGCAGAAGCCCTAACTGAAAAACAAAAATGAAAACAAAAAATGTAAGAAATAATTAGGAATATAATTAATCAATTTACCTATTTGATTTTCTCTATCTGATGCAATAATTTTCTTGTAGGATTAATTATATTTTATAGTACATTCATTTAAATATGTGATACATAATGATTACAAATTTCCATTTTGAATAAGACATATTTATACCCCAAATGACTCATTTATTTATGTATTCCCAGTATGCGTGAATACTTTGGGCAGAAAACATACATGATGTTTTAGAATTGCCACCAACATATCTTGCTTTTCTTTGTTTCAGTTTTGAAATAACTATCATGCCATAAATGGCCTATTTACTCATTATTCCTTTATTTACGGGATATATGCACTATGTTCCAGGCACAGTGATATGCTATACCATCAGGAAATTCTACCTCTAAGAATCTTATGAGGAAGTTGGGGAGATAGCCAAAGAATCAAGTAGTTTACAATGAACTTTTATAAAGGCAGGGGTAAACAGTGCTTACTACAGGCCCTGTATGGTTCTAAGCTCGTCTCACTTAGTCTTCACAACCACCATATGCTCCAGGTACTGTTACTACTCCCAATTTTTCAATAATAAAACATACTCTCTTTGCTTTATTATGTTCTGTAATATGCATTACATATTGCTCTTTTTATTTAAAATGATGCCCAAATTCCTTTGCGGGATATTGAGCACCCCTCATGATCTTGCCCCTGCTTTCTTGTCTGGCTTTAACTCATCATTCTCCATACCATTCTTTCCCTGGCACCAGCAGAGCTTTGCTTCACCCTTACTGAACTACTTGTAGTTATCTTGAAACTTCCATTCTTTCTCTTGGCTTAGGGCTTTACACATGCAGCTCTCTTCTTCTGTCTAGAACATCCTATTCTACATAATCTGTCATATTAAATTCTACTCATTCTTTGAGACCTTGCTTCATAGTTATCATTACAAAAGATTTTCTGTTCTCCAAACTTGGGCCTGGTCCTATTTCTTACTAGATGCCCTTTAGTCCTATCTTAGTCTATTCAGGATGCTATAACAAAATACCATAAACTGGGTGACTAACAAAACAACAGAAATTTATTTCTCACAGCTCTGGAGGCTAGGAAGTCCAAGATAAAAGCACTGGCACATTCAGTGTTTTGTGAAGGCTCACTTTCTAGTTCATAGATGGTGCCTGTTGCTAGGGGTGAGGGTACCTCTGGAGTCTCTATTAAAAGGGCACTAATCCCATTCATGGGGGCTCTATCCTCATAACCTAATCACCTCCCAAAGACTTCACCTCCTAATACCTTGGGTTAGGATTTCAATATAGGAATCACAGAGCCACTGCAAGTGAAATCTTCTCTGAAGATTCTAGCGTGGTTTGGCATTGGCTGCCAAAAGATGAAGCCAGGGAGATTCCCTGTAGGTATTTTCCTTGGAAACCATCACAGATCTACTGTGAAGAGGAAAGCCAGCCAGTTTTGGAGTGTCATCACCTTTTGCTCCAAGCATATTTGCAATCCTTCCCAAAGGAGGGAGAAAAGATTCTGTATCGGCTTAAAAAGGCTGGATCATTCTCAGAGGTGAGTTCTAGGCTACTGAAGGAATGACTCAGAGGAGGTGAATTAAACAGAAAGTTCCCAAATTTCCTCATAGAAAACCTTGGAACCTAGTCTCTCATGGAAGGGTTTATGTACCAAGAACCTACACCCTTGGGAAAGGTGTTTCCTGAGTTTGCTGTCTGCTAGTTTATACACTATCTCTAGATGGTCAAGCTGTGCTATAGTTCAGAAAGCAAAATGAGATGATGTCAAAAAAAAATTCTCACATTTCTGCTCACACAATGGAAAATTAGATGCAGAACCACTACATTTAACCAACTTTGTTCAATAATCTTTAATTATACCTGTTTTATATACACACATATAACAAGCCATTGGAACATCAAAATGTTAGCCCACTTGGTTCATTAGGAGTTTCATGATATTCGTGCAGTGGGTACTGCCAAGTCCTGGGCATATGGCTCCACCATGTGGATGAAACTCTGCAAATAATACTGACAATATATATTTTTTTCTTTTTTTAAAGACAGAGTCTTGCTCTGTTGCCCAGGATGGAGTGCAATGGCACAATAATGGCTCACTGCAGCCTTGACAGCCCAGGCTCAAGTGATCCTCCCACGTCAGCCTCTTGAGTAACTAGGACCGCAGGCATGCACCACCATGCCTGGCTACTTTTTAAATTTTTATTTATTTATTTGTTTATTTATTTTTTGTAGAAACAGTGTCTCCCTGTTGCCTAAGTTGGTCTCAAACTCCTGGTCTCAAGTGATCATCTCACTTCAGCCTTCCAAAATGCTGGGATTTTAGGCATGAGCCACCATGTGCGGCTGACAATAATTTTTAAAAAACAATTTAAAGTTATAATAAAAATCAGAGATCACAGGTCAAACCCTTATTTTATAAATGAAAAGAGTTAAAGCAATGATTTGAACTAACTCACTTTTAATCCATCCATTCAATCATTTTAATTATTGAATAGTCAGATTAATATGTTCAATGGGTATTTGCTTCATTTTTGTCTACTTGGGAGGAGTTTTGTTGTGTAAATGTGGTGAGGCAAAACCCCACTTCCCTCTAGGGAACTGGAAAGAACATTCAACCCCTCTTCACACCCCATGAACTAAGATATAGGCATGTCTCTTAGTAAACCAACAGGATACTCAATGCAGGAACGTTGGATCTGTAGTAAGTGACAGAGTGGGATAGTTAGAGGTTGTTCTGAAGGATGCAATAGAATTTGATTAGGTCAAGTAGTCATAGTAGTGGTAGATGTTCATGCCAGCAGCAATGGTGAGGACCTAGTGGTGGCACTGCTAGTGACAATGTCCTATCAAGCTGTTTCTGAGATGCAAGTTTAGATACATTTTCTCTTCCCACTCTACAAGGCCCATTTCCTGAGCATGGTTCTCTAGCCTTCCTGTGGACTGTCTGAGCCAGCCTATATTCTTCCAGTGTAGTTCTTTCCTGGTTAGTAAAGCCAGAGTTTGTTTTTGTTGTGCAACAAAAGACCCGGATTTAAACAGAAATTGTTACCTGTAGCTAGTTACAGCACAGAGCCTCAGTGAAATGGGCAGAATCTAGGGTTTTTATCTGGCCTTGTTGAGGCTGAAGGAATTTTAAATCCTAATCATTTTAGGGATGGAATTTAGGGATATGTCTCATCCTAGCATAGAAAAGTGAAACAGCTAATTAAATTATTTCCTGTGGTCACCTGGAACAAAATCCTACTACCCTGTAGTTGTCATGCTGTGTGGTTGCCAAGAGAGGTTGCGTGTAGGTGCCCCAGTCACCAGTCTAGTCTTTGAGTCAGACCAGTTTAGGTACTAGATATGTGAATGAACAAGCTTTCAGATGCTTCTAGCCCACAGTCATTGAGTCATCCCCAGGCTTTGAGACTTCCTAACTGAGGTCACAGACATCATGGAGCAAAGATAAATTGTCTCCCACTCCAATTCCTTAACTACAGAATCCATGATTAGCATAAAGTGATTGTTTTAAGACACAAAGCTGTGGGTTAATTTTTTATGCAACAACAATAACTAGAACAGGAACCTACACCAATTCAGCTGTTAAGGCACTGGTTAGACAACCAGGCACTTGAAAATAGCAGACTCAGAGCATTATGGAGGAAGTTTCGGGAAAGGGTATGCTGAAGGGGTATGACCCTTTATAGTGAGACCAGAATGAGAATATATTTATTGGGAAGTTATATATTCACCACAAAGCCTCTAGTGTGAATAAGGTGACACACTCAGTAGGCATAGGTCACCCTTCTTTCTCAGAAAATTCCAGTGGACTCAAGAACCACATGTTCATCATGGAAGGAATGAAGGTTATTCATGGTTTCAACAACATGGAGTTCTTACCAATGTTAATATGGCTATGGTCTTTATGAATGTTCCCTTTAATAATAGCAGTAGACCATCACAAGTCCTTATAAGCATTATACCTAGAAGGACCAAAGAACTATTTGGTGTCTGCTTGTCTAGAGTGGGCAGCTGCCATCTTTTAGGAAATAAGGAGTGAGTAGCAGAAATCTTTCCTTCTTGCAATAAATATTTATTCTGGATTTTTTTCTTTTATTGATCATTTTTCTCTGTCCTTGCTCTATCTATAGATTGATTGTCTACTGTATGCAAGGACATGGTATCCTACAAAAATTTGCTTAAGTTTAAAGGAAATAACTTTATAGAGAAAAAAGGCAATGAGCTAATGTTCAAGGGATTTGTTGGTATTATTGCATACTCCATGAAAACTCAAATAAGCTTCATCCAGAGTCAACAGCTTGCAAATTTGAGGTACTGTCCTGCAGAATATGGTTTATGTTCTGAACAAATGACTGCCACATGGGGTTCTTTTACCCCCTTAGCTAAAACACATGGGTCTGGAATCCTAGGATTGGAAACTGGGATGCAAGGCTTTGTGATTACATTTATTGACACGTTCTAATTGTTTGCTTTCTGTCCTTTTGCTTTCGGACTCTGATAGCACAGCACCAAGAAAAGGGGAATTCTCTACCAAGAGACACAGAAATATTCCATTGATTTGGAAACTAAGGCTGCACCTGATGGGTTCGGATTTTTAATGCCCCAAGTAAACGGGGAAATAAAAACATCGTTACTGTTGTTAATGTGTTATTGTGTTTTCTTGTTCCCCTTGGGGGAAAGCAGAGTTACTGCTATACTTGGGGGTTGGGAGAAAATGTCAACGAAATTATACTACCACCTGATTCAGGAGGGCCAGGAGGGGTTCAGATCCCTCACCATGACCCACTGAGATTCAAACTGAAGGCAAAGGAAGTGAAGTAGAGGAGGAGACTCATAAAGTTCCATTGAGGCCTCAGCTGAAAAACAATCCCAGTAGTGCACTACCTATATTCCTTTTGGTGTATTATACTCAGACTGTGTTGCTTTGTTGTTAAGGATTTCTGTTAATTTGTAACCAAGAGTTGACTGGTACAGTTTCCTAATTAGTTGTTGACTCATTTTTCTGGAAAATGATACAAAAAGCAGCAGACATCTAATTTTAAGCTCATATGTAACTGGAATCATATAAATTTGCATCTATTTTAACTAAATTACATTACATAAAGCAATCATAGCTCTTGAAAAATACTATATTTTAAGTAAGTGTGCATATAAAACATTACAAAATGGGGTTTATTTGATTGAAACATTTAATCAAGTAGTGATTTAAACCCTGAAAGGACTCTCATTTCCTGGATTTTAAAGTTACGGAGATTGTACTTGTGAAGTTATTGATTTTTAGATAGTATTTTTCTGATTCACAATATTTATTTCTCAGCTTACCATAAAATATTTCATGTGCCGAACATAAAAATTACATTTCAACTAGTTTCTACCATGAAATTGAACTCCTTTCTTAAATATTCTTTATAATAAAAGTAATGGAGTATGGGAGGAGAACATTACTCTTTAGTATATTATATTCAGTACCTTATTATTGGGGGAAAGTGTGTCAAAGTTTAAGAATTAATCATTTTTGGAGACTCTAACTCACTATGATATTTATATATTAAGAAAGAAATATTGCGAGTTTAAAAAAATGATAACCAGCTATGGGATGGAAATAAGCATTCTATGAGTATTAAAATTATTTGCAGGCCGGGCGCGGTGGCTCAAGCCTGTAATCCCAGCACTTTGGGAGGCCGAGACGGGCGGATCACAAGGTCAGGAGATCGAGACCATCCTGGCTAACACGGTGAAACCCCGTCTCTACTAAAATACAAAAAAAAACTAACTGGGCGAGGTGGCGGGCGGGCGCCTGTAGTCCCAGCTACTCGGGAGGCTGAGGCAGGAGAATGGCGTGAACCCGGGAGACGGAGTTTGCAGTGAGCTGAGATCCGGCCACTGCACTCCAGCCTGGGCGACAGAGCGAGACTCCGTCTCAAAA
>NC_045444.1:50515349-50569257 GCF_002776525.5 Piliocolobus tephrosceles
TATTTGCCACATGACAGGAAAATGAATCCCTGAAGAATACAAACTTTGGCTCATACAAAGAAGAAACTATAATGATTTGGGGTTGGAGTCTTTCACAATAAATTGATAGTTATGTAAGAATATTATTTTAGTTTGTTTATAGAGCAATTTATCATAGAAAAGTGTTTAATTAAGACTCTAAAATGATTTACCACAGACATTTTAAGCATTTCCAAACATTTCCACATAAATTAAACATGATGTAATTGAGTGGTACATTAAGCAATGTTCCACTGTTGATTCATGTGGAAATCACAGAAATTTCACTGATTACTATCTTTCCAATGTGTATTAATGTAGATGTCATAGGTATTTTCATGAGAATCACACTTCATTGTGCTACTTTAAATATTGAAATAGAGTTTTCAAAATGTCATAATCTTTTGCAGATCCATATACTGTTTGGAATTTAATTTATAAATAAGTACTATAGTATTAGGATTACTTCAAGTAAAGCCATACATTTAACTTAAGGCATATTTAATTATTTGCGTTTTTCAGCAAATAAGTTATTTCTTGTTAAGAAGTCATGCTTTTTATGGTTATTGATTTTCTATTCTAGCATAAAAATAATTTAGGCTATAGGCTATTTCTTAATTCTGCTCTTTTCAGCTTCCTAATAATCACACAAATTATTCACTCTTGTTTTTAAATTCATATCCAGATATGCATCAAAAGCAATTTAAGGCAGGTTACTGAGATCATTTTTAATATACAGAAATTCAACATGTTTTGATTTGAGAAGTATTTTTAAACAAAGTAAAGGAAAAATAAGTATGGAAAAGTTAGATGGAGCCAGAAGTCGGGTTAACATCTAAAAAACATACACTTGCTAGTGATGAGCTGCAAATTTGGCTTCAGGCTCTCCAGCAGCCAGATATTCCTTAAATAGCTTGGGTCTGTCTTCTCACAGAAGCCAAAAACTTGTCTGAATGACCTTGAGGCTACTCAGCCTTGCTTAGTAAAGCATAAGATTACAAGTAGACTTTGCTTCACACAAGAGATTTGTTACCAAGAAACTGTGGAAATGGAAATTTTGCACATGGAATCATATTATAAATGCACTAATGAAGGAATCATAAATGGTTCCTTTCAAAGAAAACCTACAAGTACTCCCTGTGTAACATGGAACTAATAAACTTACTTCTGTTATGCATTTAACATTTTTAATGTTGGATTTTCTGAGGAGTCAGTGATATAGTTTGAATATATGTCCCTGCCAAATCTCATGTTGAAATGTAATGCCTAGTGTTGGAGGTGGGCCTAGTGGGAGATATTTGGATCATGGGAGTGGCTTTCTCATTAATGGTTTACCACCATCCCTTTGGTGCTGGGTTAGCACTATCCCTTTGGTGCTGACCTTGCTATAGCTCTTGGGAGATCTGGTTGACTAAAAGTGTGTGACAACTTCCCCCACATTCTCTCTCTTGCTCCTGTTCTGGCCATGTGACATGCCTGCTCCCATCTTGCTTTCTGCCATAGTCAAAGCTCCCTGAGACCTCCCCAGAAGCTAAGCAGATGCTGGCACCAAGCTTGTACAGCCTGCAGAATGATGAGTCAATTAAATCTCTTTTCTTTATAAATTACCCTGCCTTGGGTATTTCTTTGTAGCAATGCAGAATAGCCTAATACAGTCAGTATAATACCATGGCAACATCCTTTCATCTCAGTTTCATGGTAGTACAGATATTAAATGTATGCATTGGATTTTTCAGGGCAAGGTTTTAATCAATATGTAAAAACTTCTAATTTACATTTCGTTTTGTTTTATCATGTTTTATTGCCTTCGTTTAATATTCTGAGGGCATAGGGCAACCTGCACATTTATGTTTCTTTCTTCAATGCGCATACATTTGAAAATGTAAATAAAGGTAGCTATAGCTATAATCCAACATATCCCTAATACTCACCGGTTATTGTCTACCACAATAAATTCTAAATATTGAGCCATGAATCACTTAAAATATCTTTATTTTTTAAAGTCTTTTTTGAATGCTTGTTCACTGTTGGTAGGACTGTAAATTAGTTTAGCCACTGTGGAAAGCAGTTTGGAGGTCTCTCAAGTATTTAAAAATAGAACTACAATTCACCCCAGCACTCCCATTACTGCATATGTACCCAAAGGAAAATAAATTGTTCTACCAACAACTATGCAACAGAATTCACCACAGCAAAGACATGAAATCAACCTGGGTGCTCATTGATGCTGGATTGGATAAAGAATATGTGGTACATATACACCATGGAATACTTCACAGTCATAAAAAAGAATGACATCATGTCCTTTGCAGCAACGTGGATGCAGCTGGAGGCCATTATCCTAAGCAAATTAGCACAGGAATAGGAAATCAAATATTGCATGTTTTCACTTATAAGCAGAGCTAAATCTTGGGTACACATAGACATAAGGATGGGAACAATAGACACTGGGAACTCCAAATTAGAGAAGTGAGAAAGCAAGGACTGAAAAATTTCTTATTGGGTACTATGTTCACTATCTGTGTGACAAGATCAATGGAAGCCCAGACTTCACACAATATACCATTGTAACAAATCTGCATATGTACCCCCGATCTAAAATAAAATTGAAATTAAAAATAAAGAAAAATAAGCTTTAAAATCCTTTTTGCTTTTACTAAAATGTATACTCTTTTATGATCCTTAAAATAAAAACAATCAGATTTATTGGATACTTTACACCAAGAAGAGGCTTCACAGATGAAGTGACAATGTCCCATTTTGCAGAAGAGCCTATGATGCAGAGAGGGTAAGGTTTTGCTTCCTGTTCTATTCCACTGCATATTGTTAAATGAAGTCCTATGTATTTGCCCATTATTCTCTGATGACACTGCTCAAGCAGTCACCTATGATGGTTAAAGTATAGATAAGCACTAACATGTCATCTATGAAAACAGGAGAGTCATCCCATGGTGTTACATTACCATTTGAAGAGGCATAATTTTCTTTCCTAATAGCTAGTATTTTCAGATGTTAAAAGACACAAATCAAAGAATAGAGTCAAATTAGAGTCCTTGCCTATATTTGAGACTTCATGACAAAATGAAAAGTTCAATATTATCTTACATTTCTTACATCGAAAAGTACTTGAGGGCAATGATCCACTTGGGAAAGAAAGTATTTCCATATGAATAATTCAAAAAATAAATCACCAGCAATACAAAATGAGGGATAACCAATCATTGCAGACAAAGTTAATGAATACCTAGCTAGTTTACTCCAACACAATTAAAATATATAAGTACTATTCAACCATCAGACTAAACTGTATAAACTAAGTGATAAAACTTTTAATAAAGGTGAGGAGGAACAGTTAATTTCTTCATAAAGCATCTATTTATATTGAATAAATAAAAAGAAATTAAAAACATTTTCTCTGTTTACAACAGAGCATTTAAATACAAGATGAGAATTATGAGTAGATGCTCTTAGTGACACAAAACCATGGTCATTTAGTTCTCCTGATAAATTATTTAACCAAATAAAGTTCTGTTTAAGAGCTGGCACTGAGTTAACCTTTATGTCCAAAACTGAAAATGAAAGTGTGGCTAATTAGCCAGGGTGCCTTTAAAAAATACACAAAACAGCCGGGCGTGGTGGCTCATGCCTGTAATCCCAGCACTTTGGGAGGCTAAGGCGGGCAGATCACGAGGTCAGGATATTGAGACCATCCTGGCTAACACGGTGAAACCCCGTCTCTACTGAAAATACAAAAAAAATTAGCCGGGCGTGGTGGCGGGCGCCTGTAGTCCCAGCTACTTGGGAGGCTGAGGCAGGAGAATGGCGTGAACCCGGGAGGCGGTGGAGCTTGCAGTGAGCCGAGATCGCACCACTGCACTCCAGCCTGGGTGACAGAGCAAGACTCTGTCAAAAAAAAGAAAAAGTACACAAAACAGTGAAGGAAAAAGTACATTAGAGAATCAGCAATTATTAACAAATAGAAATGAAAGGTTAAATGGTCATATCAAGATGGCAGATAAAGGAAACACAAGTGGGCCAGGCATGGTGGCTCACGCCTGTAATCCCAGAACTTTGGGAGGCCAAGGCGAGCAGATCACTTGAGGTCAGGAGTTCGAGACCAGCCTGGTCAACATGGCAAAACCCTGTCTCTACTAAAAATACAAAAATTAGTCAGGTGTGGTGGAGGGCACCTGTAATTCCAGCTACTCAGGAAGCTAAGATACGAGAATCGCTTGAACCCGGGGATGGAGGTTGCAGTGAGCTGAGATTGTGCCACTGCACTCCAGCCTGGGGTGACAGAGCAAGACTCTGTGTCCAAAAAGAAAAAGAAAAAGAAAAAATGAACAGCTACTGAAAGGGAGCCTGAAATTCATGTTGATGGTTGGGAAAAACAGTAACAGGAAAGAGCAACATAAGTGTCTACTGTAGTTTAAAAAAAAAAAAAAAAGACTTGGCATAATTTTTGAAGTGAAATCTTACTGTCGATTGAAGGCCCTACCCCAGACATTTATTCTCAATCTTTTCTAAGATGGCTAATTCGGAAAGAAAAAAATTGCATAGTTGATATTCCTGTTTTAACACCATTGCTCCTATTTATTCAATGTTAACTACCATAAGCTGGATGGTAGCTACTTTTTAATTAAATTAATTCAAATGCTGTTTGAGAAATGCAAAAGAATTAATAAATGAGCTAAATAAAGGGAGGAAGATTATGTGGGTTTTTTGTCATTAGAAGAGTGTGTCAGTTTTCCTCTTCTCCCCTCTAGCAATCATAACTAACCAAACACATTGAAAACTACAGACCTTACCATTTGCCTTCAAGGAGAATGGGTATGTTTCAGGTTTACAGATGCATTATCCATCCTAGTAAGAAAACAGATTGAGAATGGTAGTGTTCCATATCACTTTAGAATGATGATAGTTAACAATAGTATATTATATAGTTTCAAATAGCTAGAAGAATATTGAATGTTCCTAACAAAAATAAATGTTTGAGATGATGTGTGACACATATAATTAAGCTGATCAATCACTATATAGTTTATATATTGAAACATCACTATGTACCCCATAGATATGTATAATTATGATATGTCAATTAAAAAATAAAATAAAACTCTAAACATGAAGTATAGTTATACCTCAGAGATACTGCAGGTTCCATTCCAGACCACTGCAATATAATAAATATTGCAATTAAGCAAGTCACACAAATTTTTTGGTTGCCCAGTACATATAAAAGTTACGTATACACTATACTGTAGTCTAGTAATTGTGTAATAACATTAAGTCTAAAAAATGTACATACCTTAAAAATACTATATTGCTAAAAATGCTAATGATCATCTGAATCTTCAGCAAGTCATAATGTTTTTGCTAGTGGAAGGTCTTGCCTCAATGTTGATGGCTGCTGATAAATCAAGATGGTGTTTGCTGGAGGCTGAGGTGGTTATGGTAATTTCTTAAAATAATATACCAATGAAGCTTGCCAACAAACTCTTCCTTTCACAAAAGATTTATCTGTAGCACGCAATGCTGTTTGATAACATTTTACCACAGTAGGACTTCTTTCAAAATTTGAGTCAGTCTTCTCAAAACCTGCCGATGCTTTATCAACTGAGTTTGTGTAATATCTATATCCTTTGCTGTCATTTGCATCTCAAGAAACCACTTTCTTTGCACTTCCAAAAGAAGCAACTCCTCAACTGTTCAAGTTTTCCCATGAGATTGCAGCAATCCAGTCACATCTTCAGGCTCCACTTCTAATTCTAGCTCTCCTGTTTTTTCTACCACATCTGCTGTGATTTCCTCTACTGGAGTCTTGAACCCTTCAAAGTCATCCATGAGGGTTGGAATCAACTTCTTCCAAACTCTTGCTAATGTCGCTGTTTTTACTTCCTCCCATGAATCACAAATGTTCTTAATCGCATCTAGAATGGTGAATCTTTTCCAGAAGATTTTTAATTTACTTTCCTCAGATCCATCAGAAGAGTAACTAGGTAAGGTATAGCTCTACAAAATGTATTTCTTATATAATATTTATATAATATTATATATTAAACATTAATCTCTTTATATATCTTCATCAGAGGTCCTGGGTGACTAGGTGCATTATCAATGAACAGTAATATTTTGAAATGGATCTTTTTTTTACGCAATTGATGTCAACAGTGGGCTTAAAATATATTCAGTAATCTGTGCTGTAAACAGAGGTGCTGTCATCCATGCTTTGGTGTTTTGAGCACAGGCACAGTACATACAGCATAATTATGAAGAACCCTCATATTTTTGGAATGCTAAATGAGCATTGGTTTCAACTTAAAGTCATCAGTTGCATTAGCCCCTAACAAGAGAGTCAGCCCATTCATTGAAGCTTTGAAGCCATGCATTGACTTCTTTCTAGCTATGAAAGTCCTAGATGACACTTTCTTCCAAGAGAAGGCTGTTTCGTCTATGTTAAAAATCTGTTATTTAGTGTAGCCCTGCCTTCATCAATGACCTAATCTAGATCTTCTGCAGAACTTGCTGCCGCTTCTACATCAGCACTTGTTGCTTCACTTTACACTTTTCTGTTACAGAGACAGCTTCTTTAGTTAAACCACATGAACTAACCTCTGCTAGCTTCACACTTTTCTTCTGTAGCTTCGTCTCTCTCAGTCTTCATAGAATTGACGAGAGCGTTAGGATGTTGCTCTGGATTAGGTTTTGGGTCAAGGGTATGTTGTGGCTGCTTTGATCTTCTAGCCAGACCACTAAACTGTCTCCATATCAGCAATAAGGCCACTTTGCTTTCTTATCATTCATGTGTTCACTGGAGTAGCACTTTGAATTTCCTTTAAGATCTTTTCCTTTGCATTCACAACTTGGCTGTTTGTTAGAATAAGACTGTCTTGGTTTTTTTTTTTTTTTTGAGATGGAATCTCACTCTATCGCCCAGGCTGGAGGGCAGTGGTGTGAGCACCTCTGGGGTTCAAGCGATTGTCCTGCCTCAGCCTCCCAAGTAGCTGGGACCTCAGGCATATATCATCACTCCCTGCTAATTTTTGTATTTTTTGTAGAGATGGGGTTTCACCATGTTGGCCAGGCTGGTCGTGAACTCCCAACCTCAGGTGATCCACGTATCTCAGCCTCCCAAAGTGCTGGGATTACCAGTGTGAGCCCCCACGCCCAGCCTGTCTCGGCTTTTGACATGCCTTCCTCACTAAAGTTAATCATTCCTAGCTTTTGATTCAAAGTGAGAGACATGTAAATCTTTCTTTCACTTGAACACTTAGAGGCCATTGTAGGGTTATCAGTTGGCCTAGTTTCAATATGCTGTGTCTCAGGAAATAGGGAGGCCTAAGGAGACAAGAGAGATGGGGGAATGGCTGGTTGTTGCAGCAGTCAGAACACACACAACGTTTCTCAGTTGTTTGCTGTCTTATATGGGCAACATTTGTGTTGTCCTAAAACAAATGCTATAGTAACATCAAAGATCACTGATCACAGATCACCATAACAGATGTATTAGTAATGAAAAAGTTGAAAATATTACAACAATTACAATAGTGTGACACAAGGACATGAAGTGAGAACATGCTGTTGGAAAAATGGCACCAATCAAATTCCCTGATGCAGGGTTGGCACTAACCTTCAATCTGTAAAAAATCCAATGTTTGTGAAGTGCAATAAGGCAAAGCACAGTGAAACGAGGTATGCCTGTCTATTTAGTGCCCTTTAACTTTTCCTTTTTCTCTGTTATTTTCCAGTTCATGATTATAATTATTTGAAGGCGCAAAACATTCTGTGTATGTTTATTTATCTACTTGTCTATTGTTGAACAATCAGTTTGCTCCTTGGGTTTCATTTATAATTAACACCTCATTTGAATTCTGCCTGCATTTATATATTTTTTCTTTTTAATTATTGCCATAGGATAAATTCCCTGGAATGGGAGAACTGTGCCAAGTGGTATGAACGGTATGAACATTTACAGTACACTTCATAAATGTTGCTAAATTGTTTTCTAACAGGAATGTACCAATTTATCCTTTCCTCAGCAATAGCTGAACATAGTAGTTTTCCCCCAAAAGTTGACAGCGATTACAGTTTATCATTTGTCCACCTTGTGATTTTAGATACTTTTGTTCTCTTTTTTTTTCCTCATTATCCAAAAGGGAAAAAGTTGATGAACTCAGAGAGCATAGGATTTTTAACTTAGTTTGGAATGAATGAGGAATCTTGTTTTCATTCAATAGCCTTTGTTACATCCACTGAATGAAATATTATGCAGGAATAACTAAAGACAAGCATGAATGCCACCTAGTAATATAAAAAACACATTTTGATTGCTTCTCAGCCTTTTGGCTAAGATCAAGTGTAAAAACACATTCTGGAATTCAATTCAAAGGAAAAGGGAGACTTATAGGGTTTGGCTTGTCCACTTATGTTTCCAAACCAATGCCATATGAGAGACAACTGTGTATACTCAGCCTTGTTTTATGCCAAAGACTTTCTTGCAACATGGTCTGTTTCCAAGAGTAACACACATATATTTTTCCAAGAACACTGCTTGCTGCCCAACCACTTCTAGCTACCCACAAAGTTCAGAAGAAATGGACTGAATGTGAAGCCCTGTAACTTTGCTGGATGGGTATAAAAGGCCAATTGGGAACACTGCAAAACATTCTTTCTAAAAGGATAGGCCATCTATCTAATTCTTTTCTTGGTACTTATCTATCTGGTCCTTCTCTAATTAATTGAAAGTCACTTGCTTTTTATAATTTTTGACTTTCACAATAATACTTAAAAATATAGCTACTAAATATTAAACTCTTCTATATCTCTTTACAAAAATGAGCTTTGGAACTCAATTGATTCCATTAACATCCCAGTTTTCCACTTCACTGTGAAAATTTGCATGTGGCTTAACCTTTGACTCAGTTTACTCATCTGTAAAATGGGAATAATAATGTTTCTCATAGGTCTGTTGTAAGGATTAAATAAGTTATGACATTACAGTATCTGGGATCACATAGTAAAGAATTAAGTAAATTGTCTTTTTGTTGTTGTTGTTGTCATGTGAGAAACCTTTCTGTAGTGCACAAACTCCAAATGCCCAAGTCAAAATACCTTGCTAGTGACTGTCATTTCCTCTCCTTGAACTGTAATTTTTCCATTGAAAATATGACACAGATAACAAAGATCATAACAACAGTAGCTGACATGATCGAATGCTTATTCTGTACCATATTCAGTATTGAGTGTTTTATATGCATTTTCTTATTAATCTTCAGAAGCGCTCTACATAGTTGGTACCAGTTTTCAGATGCAGTGACAGATGCTTAGAGAACCTAAATAACTTGCAAAGACCGACCAGTAAGTGGAAGAATTTGAACTTGAAAGCAGTCCTTCCCATCAGAATATATGTAGGAAGAGAGGAAAAAAATGTACATAAATATTATCAGTGGTTGTTTCTGGATCATAAAATTAGAAGTGATGTTTTAATTATCTCTACATCTTCTTTTATATGTATATGAACATGTTTCTCTGACAATAAGAAGTTTTTAAAATCTATTCCAAATAATGAAGATAATAGCATTTCTAGCTAACAATGAATAATAGCAATCTTATTGCTCACTCTTGTGAATTAAAAAGTAGTCTATCTTTGAATCAGTCTCTTTATCCTTTGCACAAAGAAGTTCTGTTATGGCTTTCTAAAAATGAATACAGTCTTTTAGAACCTGAATTCCATCTACTTTTACTTAGCAAAAATGTAACATGTGCAGATTTTTTAAAATTCAAGTTAAAATCCAACATCGGTTTTAAGTTGGGATGAGAAGGCCTCCTTGCCTTTGCCCCTGCTGTCCCTGTGGGAAACGCCCCCCACGAGCCTGCATGGTGATCAGCAACAGAGAAGAGAGGCCAAATGGAAGCAGAAACCCAGGCTAGTGACACGCTCAGAAGAGGCAAGTTTGTCCCGCACTCAATTACTTCTCAGAACTCTCGAGGAATGGAGAAGAAAGAAAACCAATGGTGGCAGATCAGATTCATGGTCAACCAACATTTATTCTAGTGCCTGCCAAGTCCTGGATGCTTTCACCAGCGTTATCCCATTTCATTCTTCAAGAATAGCGTAAAATAGATGTCCTTAGTCCCACTTCACAGGTGAGGGCAATGAAGTCCAGGCATCAAGCAGTATTCTGAAACCCATACAGATGATAAGCAGTAGACAAGGGGTTAGAACTCTGGTCTGCAAACCTCTTACTCTTTTCTGTATATAATGCTGCCAACACCTTCATCACTCCCAATTCCCAGAAGTAAAGGGCAGGCAGGAATCTATTATTAGAAGCATTATATGTAAGAAAGTATCTATAAATTAGAATACTATAGCACAAAATAATTAGTAAATAAAGAAGTATGGTTCTATTTGTACACCAGTTCTGCACTTCCTTTTTTGTTCTTTTTTTTAAATGTAAGAACCTATTCTTTGATAACATGTTTCTGCTCGGGATAGTGTTTGCTAAGCCTATGGTCCTTGTTATGAAGTGCAAGGCAAAATTTCACTTAGTGGTTCATAACAGATTTTATGTGTAAAAACAAATAGACTCATAATATTACTTTAACTAGGACCACAATCCACAACAGACTTGCTAATTATTCTCTCCTCTGAGGTCTCTGGAAAGGTGATAACCAGTTCCGTGACCCATCCCTAAGGCTCTCATCATCTTTGACATTTCTGTCAATTTATTATTTTTGATATCTGTCAACATAAAGATTAAACAGAGGAGAATGTGGACTCATATCGTTCCCAGAACTTTACGAGGATAAGGACATTTAGACAATAGAATAGGTTACTGAAGCACGTTATGAAGACTTTTTTTTTTTTTTCCAAGAGGCTGAGCTGTCATTTGCTTGGAATGGCTTAGGACAGTTCTGACTGGAGGCAGGACTATGGACTCATTAACCTCCTAGCCCTGTAACTGTCAATCTCAATTCTCACCACAGTTTCTATCAGATACGGCTGCCTCTAGTTTCATTCTGGTTGGTTCAGTGTGGTTGTGGGCTCATGCAATTTTCTGTATTGCAGGGGAAAGAAACCATCTTCAGTATGTGTCTGTATCTGTGTGCATGGTGGGTCTTTCCTTACCAAAAGTCTCAGCATAAAATGTATTGATAGATGTGTACACTGGTGTATAGAAAAGTGCCCTGTGCCAAATATAGATGATTCTTTTTATTTCTCTTTGCATATATATATATGAACACACAGCTGCAGCACTCTCAGGAGGCCTAGGAGTTGACTTAGTCCAAAGGAATGACTGTGCTATTTTTGCACTTTCCCTCACATTATTTCTCAAGGCTTGAGGGAATTTAAATGTGACTTACTTGGCAATGACAAGTGTCAGTCCCTTCAGTGCCTCCTGAATGAGATCATTTACACAAATCACTTCACCATAGCTCATTGTATTTTTCATAGACAAATACTATCACTTAAATGGAATCTAGATTTCAAGAAAAGAGAGGGTTTTTTTTCACTTCCCTTAAAAATGACTTTGTAAAAAATGTCACTACGAAATTCACAGTATTGGTGTGATGATTCATTACAATATATATTTTCTGGAAGAGACAAGGATATTTCAGAAGCACCTTAGTATTACAGATAAAACACTTGAGGCTCTGAGAAGTGAGTAACTTGGATAAGGTCTCCTAGTAAATTGGTACATCCCCAGGCCCATAACCCAGATCTCTGGGATCCTGGTCCAGACTTCAACCTCCCTGCACTGTGTAACTGGAGCCCCACACACTCTTGAATAAAACTGATTCTAGCAAAAACAGCTATAATTTAAAACTTCTCTTCAATTAAATGTTACTGAACTTTTCTCATGAAATATAATTTTGGAAAAAGCAATTGCATTTATAAGTATACATAATTCATGTCTGTTATTCCTTAATTCTTATGAGAATCTTATTACTGAAATAGTGAAATTTGTCTGTTCTCTTGTTAAAATCTATTAAAATGGAAACAAGTAATAATCAAAGCAAGCTAAAAATACACAATAAATATAAAATCAGAGAATGTGACCAGACTTATTCACCTCTATGGAAAGAATAAGAAAGGCCCAAGGGAGAGGGGGGCATTAGTTGGAGGCATAGTACTTTATATTGTGGGTACTTGGTGAATGTTCTTAAGATCGATCATTAAGGCTGGGCGTGGTGGTTAGGCCAGGTGTGGTGGCTCATGCATGTAATCCCAGCACTTTGGGAGGCCGAGGCGGGCAGATCACTTGAGATCAGGAGTTCGAGACCACCCTGGCCAACATAGTGAAAACTCATCTCCACTAAAAATACAAAAATTAGCTGGGCGTGGTGGCGCACATTTGTAATCCTAGCTACTAGGGAGGTTGAGGCATGAGAATCACTTGATCCCAGGAGCGGAGGTAGTAGTGAGCTGAGATCGGGCCACTGTGCTCCAGCCTGGGCAATGGAGACTCTGTTTCAAAAATAAATAAATAAATAAAAATTAATAAACTCTATCGGTGAATTCACTTCACAGGAATTTCCAAGTTTGTAAGCCACTTTTACAAGTACTATGAAAGAGTTCTGTGCTTATATATTTGTGTATTGTTTATGGCAGAATATGTTTAAATGGAAATGAAAACAACTTTGAGCAAATTAAACCTAATCAACTTTTTAAAAAATCTCTCTTTAGAACTTGAGAGAATTCTACCATTACATCAAGAATGAAGCTGGCTATTGTCATATTATTATGCTATAAATACTACTGACTACCTCTATTATAACATTTGTAGGGAGGTAGGACGGGTATTTCTAATGGTCTATGCCTCATTTAGTCAAGCTAAAACATTAAATTTACTGTCTATTTTTTTTTTTTTTTTTGAGACAGAGTCTCATTCTGTCTCCAGGCTGTAGTGCAGAGGTGCAATCTTGGCTCACTGCAACCTCTGCCTCCCAGATTCAAGTGAATCTCCTGCCTCAGCCTCCCGAGTAGCTGGGACTACAGGCACCATGCTCAGCTAATTTTTGTATTTTTAGTTGAGATGGGGTTTCACTGTGTTGGCCAGGATAGTCTCGATCTCTTGACCTCGTGATCTACCCACCTCAACCTCCCCAAGTGCTGGGATTACAGGCGTGAGCCACTGTGCCCAGCCAAAATTTACTGTCTTATTCATGCATTCTTTCAATAAACATTTATTTCATTCCTAATATGAAGGCAATATAGAAGAATGAGGACTCTAGAGTCCAAATGCCTGGGTTCATGTTCTGTCTGTTTACTAGATCTGTAATCTTGGATAATTTGTTCCTCAGTTTCCTCATTTATAAGATGGAGGAACGATAATACCTACTGTTATTATTTATTACATGATTAACATCAATGAAGCATTTAGATGAAGATATGGTAAGGGCAAAAGCTCCTGCTGTTATGATGTGCTATGGATTGGGGATAGAAGGCAAACAAGGTAGATATGGTGTCTACCCTCATGGGGAAAATTGGGTAAATAGCTTTTACACTACAATTATGTTAAGTGCTAAAAGAAGGTATAGCATGACTAATATAGTTCTAACATCTCTTTAAACATTCATGTGTAATTTTCTTCTGCTATTGCAACCAAAGGAAGCTGCACAGTACATTGCTATTCCACATTTTGGTAACTGAGATTTGAAATCTTTGTTATTTCTACAGTAAATCATACCCCTTTAAATGAAGCAAGTGAAATTTCATATCTGTGACATTGTCTTGGGCAGGCATCCTTGGAATAATTCATTTCTCCATTTTAATTCCTATTTCTTTATGACCACTTAAAAGTTTCAAGA
Source organism: Piliocolobus tephrosceles (assembly GCF_002776525.5). Classification (NCBI taxonomy): domain Eukaryota; kingdom Metazoa; phylum Chordata; class Mammalia; order Primates; family Cercopithecidae; genus Piliocolobus; species Piliocolobus tephrosceles. The sequence continues at coordinate 50,529,180 of NC_045444.1, forward strand.
AAACAATCTTAATTTCACTGTGCTACATTCCTTAAGGCACAAATCTTTGTGATGCTTCAGGGACCTTTGTCTTGATAAAGACAAGTACCTCAGGAAAAAAAAAATGAAAAGACCAATAGCCAGTGTTTGTTGAAGATGAGCTCAGTCGTTCTTCACATTGTGCAACAGATGGCATTGACAGACTGATGGTTGGGAAGGAGGAAACCTGCATCCCCAATTTCAAATTTCAAATATACCATTGTCTCATACCACAGCACCATGTCATAATTACATATTGATTTCTTTTCTTCTAATACCACTTGTCAGCTTTCTACAAGTGAGCTGATTTGGAAAATCTGAAAAAATATTAACCAGATATCTCTAAACACACTTGTCATTTTGGCCCCATCTCAGATATCAAAGAGGCTTGAGGCACAGATTTTAAATTTATATTTAAATAAATATAGGCTTGTTCTGCAGACAGCTCATCTAGACAAGAATTTAAAAAAGAAAATAAAGCTGCCAAAGAATCTTCAAGAAGTCAAACTCATTTCTGAGATTTTTCTTAAAAAATAAAACAAAATGATTTTATAGGATTCCCCAAATGAGGATGGGACAAAAAGTGAGCCAAAAGTCCCAAGATTGCTAAAAATGGCTTACTTTATCTTTGGCACACGTATTAAACGTCTTATCTTAAATTTTAGACAAGGTTTTTGAGGTCTCTTCTAAAACACAGGGGTAATAAAAATGTTTTATTGCTTTTCTTTTCTTTCACAATGACATGGATATTCTTTATGGTAGGAGAATAGAAAACTTGGGACTCACCCTTTAAATTGAAAGACAGATAACATAAGCACTGGTCACCTGCTGCCAGGCAAGGTGTGGTCCAGCACTGCTGTGGTTATATGGTGAACTGTGACAGCATTTCCACAGTGTGGTACTTGAGTGCACTAAAAATAGGCAACCCTGAACTATACTGCAGTTGAAGGACAAGATAAAAATAGGAAATAAACTTGAAAAATAATTGTATAAATAGAGTACAGGGATTAACAACTCAACCCACAGGATTGAATTCCCTAATAAGTTTTGCTATTTTTATTGAATGCAGGAAAGAAACTAACATTTAAATATTTAAGTGAAATGTTTAGTGTAGAAGTGTTTTCTGAATTTAAGAATGGTTGACATTCAAGCAGACATAATGTACACCATAATTTCAAATAGTTCTTTAATCTTTTTAGCTGGGATGTACCTTTGTATCTTTTAATGGTATTCCTTTCACTGCACACACACACACACACACACACACACACACATACAACTTGGATATCTGTCAGCTATAAAATATATAACTGATCTTATAGATGTAGCTAAAACCTGACCTTTATTTGCAGAGTCTCAGCTTTGGTCTTGTATTCAATTCCCAGAAAACAGTAAGGACGGGGAAAAGCCCAAGAAATGAAGGCATTCTATATCATTTGGCATAAATGTAGCCAATATATAGATGGCATCAAATGGTTAAATATTCTTCATATTTCCTTAAAAGAAAATATTTAAAATGCTGGTTTCAATAATTCTGGGACAGAAAATCTGCATCAGATTACCAACTCTTGGCCTCATATTTCAGTTCTCTCTCGTTTTGACTTCTGTATTTCCACCAAAAATGCCATCAATTCTTAACTCTGTTTCTTCTTTATTTTCCTTTCTCTGCCACGAGTCTAGAGCCAGAACCCCATCAAAATCAGACTTGGATTTTGGCAAAGGATTATTCCCTTCTGAATTTCTGGCCACTTCCAGCAGATTAATTTTATGATTATGTCACCTTTCTGCTCAAAACTTCATAGGGTTACTTAGAGGAATCCTACACTCTCTAAACCTGCTATTCATTTTTAACAGTAATACATTAATTATATGTTCATTCAACCAATTTATATAATAAACATCCCTAAATCCACTAATTTATATCACAGAATAATAAACATCACTGATAACCAATGTATGTGTCCCTTGCCTAACCTAATCCTATCCCCCTTTCTCCCTCTTACAGGTAACCAGTCTCCTAAATGTAATGTTTATCAAGCCTCCTTTTAAAAAACTCTTAGCACATATATGTACATCTAATTTAATTTTATTAAAAGGTTATAATTTTATATGTTGCCTTCTGTGGCTTTCTTCAAAATGTTTTTTCCTTGACATTTGCTTACTATTATTTATCTGTGTCCATTAGAACTTGGGCTGTTTCTTTCTTGTCTTTTTTTTTTTTTTTTTTCTGCTATTACCAAAGCATCCAAAGTGATCCAAAGTGTACTGCAAACATTCTTAACATGTCTTCTGGAAAACGTACCTACTTTGAATCCTCTTGGGTATATGCCTAAGAGTGAAACTGTTGAGTTTTAGGTTGTACCAGCAAAGGTACTGGTGGGAACAAGATCAAATTGTGTCATTGAGGAAAGTTTAAAAAAATAACTATTATGGGACAACAACACATGCTAGGACTAGAAACGGCAAGGATCCTTAAACATCCCTAGCCCTAACAAGGCACAAAGAGGGAGCTACTACTTAATCTCAAAAGGGTAGCTGCAGCTTTAAAAGATTACTCAACAGAGCTCTAGCTTTCAGTAGAACTCAGTTAACAAACTGGCAGAGAAAGAGTTGATCTCACTAAGAACCTTGACCTGACTCTCTACCCTTCTCTCTAATGTCTTGCCATGGTCTCTCATTGGCTGAACCAAATCAGAAGCCAGAATGCAAGGAAACCATTCATAATCCACTTCTGAAAACACAGTGCAGGATGGAGAGGGTTAGGATCTAGATCTAGAGAGATAAATCGATACATGCAAATGTTAGATATTATAGAATTCCCTCTTAGTTTTCAAAGTGTTTGTACTAATTGATACTCTCACCAACAGCGTGTAAGATCATACTGGGCCATATCCTCTCCAACATTAAGTATTACTAGACTCTGAATTTTTGTCAATAGGCTCAAATTGTTATCTCCTGGTGGTCTTGATTTGCATTCCCTCAGTTAACTGCTAACACTGATCTATTCTTTGTGTTTAGTAGTTAGACACATTAACTCTTCTGTAAAATTCCCAGTCATATATTATGGAAATTAAGTTTATGCTAAAATTTATAGAGAAGAGCATAGAGCAAGAATAGCCAAGACATTTCTGAAGGAGAAGAAAAAGGAGCAACTTTTCTTCAAGATATAAAGGCTTATTATAAAGTTATAGTAATTAAAACAGTAAAATTGGTGCCATATACACATCTTGACCAATGGAACAGGAAAATAAAAACCCCAAAATAGACTTATGAATTTAGGGATCATCAAAAATTATGGAGATAATATGTCAGATCACTGAAGAAAGGCATGGTTATTTAACTAATACAGTTTAAAAATTTGACTATTCATATAGGGAGCAAGAAGAAAAATGGATTGCTATCTGAAACCATACAAAATACTTCAGATGAATTCAGACCTTAAATTCAAGAAGCAAAGCCTTAAAACTTTCAGAATAAAATACCAATGAATGCCCCTGTCTGACCTCAGGGTAGAAAAGGATTCCTTAAACATAATACAAAAAATCTTAATCCTAACAGAAAATATTGATGCATTCAATTATGTTAATAAGAAATTTTCATGAAGACAATTTAAATAAACAGTAAGCTACGAACACAAAGAGAATATTTATAATTCATGTAACTAATAATGAGCTAGTATCAAGAATATATGAAGCACTTCTGAAAAAAGGCAAATGACCTAGTGGAAAAAGGGATAACTTACATCTCTAGCATACTTTTCTTTTATGACTGTGTTTTATGAACCATCACTAGTCTATAATTCTTGGAGGACTAAAATTGTCTTAGCCATCTTTCTTTATGACCCAGGACAGTGCCTGTTGGAAAGAAAATGGTCAACGAATGTTCATCAGATAAAGGAACAATCTTGCCACCCCAGAATAATACAGACTATTAATAAAACTCACCATACGCATGCCCTCAGAGTCTTTCCTCTTATATTCACATTATCAACTCCTATCCACCCAGTTTTGGAAGTCCAGATCACCAGTCCCTTTACATCATAGCCCTCGCAGCCTCTAGCATTTAGCAAACATTTCTCTGGGATATCTCATGCACTGTTGGATTACGTTTCTCCACATTTCTATGTCCGTCTCCTCTTTGATTCTAGACTTCTTGAGGCCATACTTCTCTAAAGCACAGTGCCTAGTAAAATTCTATGAGGTGTCCCATATTTATGGGGGATGTGGCACAACACCTAGTACAAATTACCAGCCATCCATCAGGCTTCAAAATGGCAGAATAAGTGGTCTGGGAGAAATACTGGTCACTTTCATTATGATTTTTTTCTCAGGTTTAGGCAACTGAAATAAGATTACAAAAATTAGAGAGGTAATTTATGAGGTATTCATTGCAAAGGGAAAAAAAAAAAACTTTGAAGATTGTTCAAGTACACGGTTACAACTGGAAAAAGGCAGCAGAGTACAGCAGAAAAAAAAATGGGGCCATGGTATCAAATATGTCTTCAACCCCAGCACCACCCTAGGGTGCTCTGAGCTTCATGAGTAAAATGTGATAAAAATCTACCTCAAGGGAAGTGTAGCAGAGGAAATGGTAGAGCAGCGGTACTTAAATTTCATTTTCCCTATTTCTCCCCTCCCTCTTAAAAATAATGCCGTGTTCCAATAACAGAAAACCAAACACCGCGTAAGTGGGAGTTGAACAATAAGAATATATGGACACAGGGAGGGGAACATCACACACCGGGTCCTGTCGTGGGGTGAGGGGGCTAGGGGAGGGATAGAATTTAGAGAAATACCTAATGTGGATGATGGGTTGCTGGGTGCAGCAAACTACCATGGCACATGTATACTGACGTAACAAACCTGCATGTTCTGCACATGTATACCAGAACTTAAAAGTATAATGAAATAATAAGAATAATGCTGTGCTCCATCAGATCTTGCAGTGCATGGTGTTTTTCAGTTAAAACTGAACCATGACACTCTTAAATAACTTCGCTAATAGAAGCTTTTGCCAAATTCCTACTTGCCTCGCATCATCTATCCTGACTTGACTAACATTCTTTTTTTTTTTTTTTTTTTTTTTTGAGACGGAGTCTCGCTCTGTCTCCCAGGCTGGAGTGCAATGGCCGGATCTCTGCTCACTGCAAGCTCCGCCTCCCGGGTTCACGCCATTCTCCTGCCTCAGCCTCCCGAGTAGCTGGGAGTACAGGCCCCCGCCACCACGCCCGGCTAATGTTTTGTACTTTTAGTAGTGACGGGGTTTCACCGTGTTAGCCAGGAGGGTTTGGATCTCCTGATCGTGATCCGCCGGCCTCGGCCTCCCAAAGTGCTGGGATTACAGGCGTGAGCCACCGCGCCCGGCCTTGACTAACATTCTTAATGGGTGGAGGGAGAACAAATGGCCACAAATTAAATGTCTTTACCCATAAGAATAGAGTGCAATTGGTCACTGTAATAGGAGTGTCTCAATAATTTATTTACTGACTTTATTATAATTTCAAATATGCAGAAAAGTTAAAAATCGTGTACAATTATAACCCACATACCCACCACCTAGACTTAACAATTGTAACTGTCATAATAATAACGTGGAGGGTAATGATGACATTACCAAAATTTCCTAAGTATATTATTTTCTGATCCCTTTAAGGTATCCAAAATCCAACAACAGAAATCATCCGAAGTTTCTTCACTATGAACTCTTCAGTGAACTTTTGCCCATTCATAACATGAGGGTATCTCTGAGAGAGAACTACCAAGGAGCACACAGGGTGAGCTACTCTTTTCCATAATGACGCCTCTTGGTTTCTTGACTTAGGAAGCTCTGGGCCTGCTCACTTCTATTACTCATATGGCAGATTCTGCTTCTTCCTTCTTTGTACACTTTCAGGTTTTCAACGAAATAGCACAGTTGCCAGATTTAGCTAAGAAAAATGCAGAATGCCTGGTTAGCTTGAATGTCAGATAAACAATATAAAAATATAAGTATATCCCAAATATTGTATGGGATATACTTATGCTAAAAAATAATTTGTTGTTTATCCAAAATTCAAATTTAAGTGGGCATTCTGTATTTTATCTCACAATCCTGTGAAACAAATAAATTCAATAACCTTCTAAAGGGGGTCTAGATGACTTTGACAGCTGGGCTCTCATGCTTCCAGGCCTGAAGGCAAAATGAGAGAAAACTATAGAGAAAGGGAGAGAATACACTTTTGCACCACAACTAAGAAAATATTATTTGGAATTGCTTTTAACCGGTTGGGAGCTAGATAGAAAGTCTGATGTGTGTTTGTGTTGGATTTAGTAAGTCATCTGTGAGATTCTGGAGGAAACGGGGTTGTGGACCTGAACAGATTGAATGAATTTATGATTGGGGTTAGAGTCATATGTGTATGGTTTAACAGGGTGTATTGCGCCTATTGCCACATTAATGCTCTATATAAGCCAACAACAAACCTTGGTGGTATTGCTGGGGTAAGCATTTATTGCTCACACATCAGAGTAAGATGGAGGCCTGGCTCTTGGATGATCGTTGGGAGCTCTGCTCCTTGTGTCTCTCATCCTTTTCTTAGGACCATTCAGCTATCTCAGAGATGTCTTTCTCATAGCAACATTTCAAATACAGTGAAAGCAAGCAGAAACATGTGAACCTTCAAGCGTTGGTCTTAGAACTGGCACAGTGTCATTTTCACTTCATTCTGTTACTCTGAAAACCTGCTTCTACGGGTAGGAAAGGGGTCTCTGCCTCTTTAATGAGAGGAGCTGCAAAGTCACACAGCAAAAGGTATGGATGCAAGAGAGGGAAAGAATTGAGGCCATCACTATGCCTATCGCAAGGCGTGGGCTGGAAACTAAGAATAAACCGGGGAGCAAAAAAGTTGCTTCTTTTGAAAACTATACATTTGTTTGCAACTGTAGCATTTTTTTCTTCTCCAAGAAAAGTAATTAGCAAGACTTCCAAATGATTTTTTCCAGTTTGCGAAGCAGAGATGCCAACAGATCTCTACAAATTACCAGAATGTTCCACAACTCTTCTCAAAATACCTGTCAAAAAAGTTCTGAGCACATGGTGGCATTTTTTCCTTGTTGTAAACACAATGTATCTATATGAAGAGTCTAACATATTAAGGATGGAAATTTGCAGGAAAGTGGTAACGTTTAAGAGAAAAGGAAAATGAACTGAAGATTCAGAACAAATAACTTCCTATTCTGGTATCCCTTGAAATCTAGCACCAGTTTCTTCATCATTTGCTACATTTCCTTACGGGGAAGAACAGACTAGTAATTGGATGTGGGACTCTGAGACTCCTCTGCTTGTGTGACCTTTGTAAAGTAGCAATCTTTGCACACTTTTAAATATGTGGATCAAATAAAAATCTCATTGTAAACTCTGAAATATCAAATAAATAGGAGCTGTTTTTACATCTAAAACCTCAGAAACCACTTTGACCCTGGAAATCTTCACTATGACCTCAAATTGCGAGTTCTTTTCTTTCAAGTCAGTTATCAAAATCAGTAGATTTTTAAATTGATGAGTTTGATTCTTAGCTCTTTGATACTTATTTTCTCTATTGGTAGGGGGTAGAAAGTAAACTGGCACTAGACACATAATTGTATCAATTGGGACACTTTCAGTTTTAGGCACCTATAAGTAACTAAGTCTCAGGACAAAGACTGGTCTCATTTCAAGGACTTGGATAAGGTGACAGTGTGTATATGCTGTTGCCAGTGCCTAGTGGCCAAGGCCAGATTTGGCAGTATATAAAGAGGTGAAATTGGAAGAAGGGTCACTGCTCAAAGAATACGGAGTATATTAGGCAAATAATACCTGTTCACTAATAATATTGACATCTGGTAACTTTAAAAGATGAATTACCTGCCATTTTTAAAAAGTGTTCAGTTTTATTCATATTAATTCATTTTTCAGAAGAGAAAATGAAGCATAGAGAAAGTAATTTGCCCAAGATCCCATGACTCGAGTGGCAGACTTGTGATCTGAACTGCAGTCTCTTCACTCCAGCCAACATTACGTACCGCAGCAAGAAAAAATAGAATGGCTAACGGAAATACGATCGATCTGTATGTGCAAAAAGAAAAGCTCTTCCAAAACACTGCTGGTATAAAAGGCAAGTTGTTGAACAGTATTAGAGTGTGACTCCTTTCATGTTAAGAAACACACACACACACACACACACACACGTCCCCAACACACCTGCACAAATGTACTTCAAATAAATACATCTATATAGAGCTTCATATCAAAATATTAACAGCTGTCTTTGGAGAGGGGAGTGGGATGCTGGGGATGAAAAAGAATGTATTTTATACTCCATCATATATATATATATAATATATAATCTGAATTATAATATTATATAAAGAAATAACTTGATTGGGGGAAAAGAATGAAAAGCAAAATGCCTAGATGCTAAAAATTATACATGAAAGTCAAAAGTTGGTTCTAGACCATTCCTTTATCTTACTTGTGCTGTTATTTTAGGATGAGTGAAAACTACTTGTCACAAATTTCTTTCCCCATTGAGATGGTAGCACACATTCTCCTAAAATGGTGTAGATAGGCAACTTTTCAGAACATAAATGTATTAATGGTTTATATACATAGCCCCTAAATTCTATGTGACCTTTAAAACATTATTTTAATTATAAACTACAAGTATACTAGAATCTAGAATGAGCACTTGTTTTCAAACAGCAGTTTATAAAATACTACAAACACAATTGATGCCTCTTATAAATCTCCTCAATTCAGTCTTTCTTGGTTCCCACAAGTAACCATCAGCAAATATTTTTTTCTACATATACAGCAATAATTTATAGTATCATTTTTTATATTTATACTTTATATAACTAATTTCTTTAAACACGCCTTGTTCCACCACTCACTCTCGTCACTTATTTTTGAGATGTATTCATACTGACACACATAGCTCTAACTTGTTCATTTTGACTGTTGTGCGGAAGACTATCACATGAATATATGCATTATCAAAGTTGAGCACGGGTTAGGACCCCTTTCCGCTGTTTTACACAAGGCTGCCATGAACATTTTTGTAGATGTCTCCTTATGCATGTGCGTAAGTACTTATTTAAGGTAACATGGTAAGGAATCTTTAATTTGACTAGATATTGCAGAACTGGTAGTCAAGCCAGTGTATTTTCCCACCAACAGTTAGAGTGCCCACTGTTTGATGTTCCTGACAACACTTGCTATTTTGAAACTTATGTTTTTGCTAATTTGATGTGGTACCTTTCCATGCTTTTAACTTGTATTTCCCTGATTGTCAGTGAAGGGTATTTTTTTTCCATGTTTGTTGGCCTTTTGAATTCCCTCTTGTAAGAATAATGTGCTGATATTTCTATTAGGTAGACTTATGATGACTTGTAGGAACTTTTATATCTTCATAAATTAAGCCTTTCTTATATATTAATATATTGAAAACATCCTATATGTCGCTTGTCGTTTAGTTAAGTCTTCAATCCAACTCAAATATATGAAGGTTTAAATTAGGGATCTAAATTTATATGTTTACTAGTAGATATTTATGCCAACACAATTTTTTAAAAAAATTTACTCTTCTCTACTTGCTTATAACAACATAACTTAAGTATCTATATATGAGGGTCTCTCCATCTGATTAAAGGAAAACAGCAGCAACATTTAGCATTTGAGATGGCCATGCCATGAATCAGGAACTATTCTAAACATTTTACATGCTTAGACCATGCATTTTGGAGTCAGAATGCCAGGGCTTACATGTACACTAGGGATCCCTGATAAATGGTAAATTTTACAAATTTCTTGTTTGTTCACTGGCTAATAGAAATGTATGCATCAGGTAAGGGAAATAAATATTCTGGTTGACAGAAACTATGTTTTTTTAAAAAGCACCCCAAATATACAACTTACTTTTATTAAATAGAAAAAAAAAATCCCCAAGAGGCAGATATCCCAGTAGTTTTAGTGAAAACAAATTTAATATCATCTTGTTTGAACAAAGCTTTTAGAATAAGTGAGCAATTAAATTCTTAAAGTAGGGACAGAACACCAACAGGCTCTAGACTCCAGAAGAGCTGTAAGCCGACACATTGGCATTGTTTTGCTTAACAGTTTTAGCTTCAATGTAAATATATATTATTACTTAGGATATTAGCATCTGAACTATATAATGACTATTTTATCATTTTACTTGAATTAAAACCAGAATTTCTGGAACTTCCAAATAGTCTTTAAAGTTTTTCAATATAAACATAAACTAACCCCTATTCCTCTCTACATATCAAATGTGAAATAACTGTCACAATATATGAGCATTTTCACAGAAAGATTTTTAAGGCCTCTGGCACATAAAACGTGTAATTTCTGTGTGACAATGTCATAATTATATACAGAAAATATTTTAAATTCTTGTGGAATTTAAGTTCTAAAGATTAAAAAAACAAGAGTTCCATGTTAATAAAATATTAAAATACTATGAGCTTGCCATAAAATTGACAGTGATTTGTAATTACATAAGGAATACACAAGGCAAGTCTTTCACACTAAGTGATTCATCATTGAAAACAATTATTGAACTGAATATACTTATTTGATATCACTAGTTTTCTAAATTATTCTTTCAGCACAAAACAGGCTTTCATATAACTTATAAATATTTCCAATTGCAACATTGAGGCAGCAAATGTCATATCTATGTTTGTCCTAGTTGTATATCATACAAATATAAGTCTATGAATCTTATACTTTTGTCTAAGTCACCATTGTAGAGAATGTGCTGGTAAGTGAAATCAATACAAAGTGATTATTTTTCATTTGTAAAAAATGAAAATCATTTACACCTTGTTTTAAAGTTCTAAAGCAGCATATTGAACTCTTAAGGCAAAAAAAAAAAAAAAAAAAAGATTAAAAAATTATTATAAATTATAAATTCTGGTAACTTTTCTTCTGGCATTAAAAGCCACAGCACAAATTCTAATATTTTAACAGATAATATATTAGTGTACATCTGAATATACATTTGCCAAAATGTTCCATTAGTATGAAGTTGGTCTGAAGTGGAAGTGAAGTGCAGTGGTGTGGCAGGGTAACATTTAACGGTCATCCTGGGCATCAGGGGACATGGAATGGCTGAGTCTTGACCTTCCATTCACAGATATTGTATTTGATGGAATGGTAACCTAAGAGAAAGAAACACACTTTGCACCCATCAATTTAAAATGGGACAGCTGTCTAATTTTCAATTTTCAACAGTTACCACATTTTAACTTCTGCTTAATTGTAAATGCTAAGTATTTATTATTCAATAAATTATAATCAAGAATAGACATTCATTCTACCATAAAATTTAAAAAGAGTTGTTATTTTCACAACAAATAAGTTAAATAATCCATTAACACATCTTAATCTGTATAAAATTACCAAATCAACACAAAGGACAAGAGCACAAACAGACTGCAAGCCAAGCTGTTAAAGAGCATTTTTAGCTAGATTAATTCTGTAATTCTGGCTCCCCAAAACTGCCTCTGAGAATGTAGAAAGATAAAGTGAATTCCACCAAGCAATGAATTTTACAAGTTTTGTACTGATGGTATAAATTAACATGAAATCCCCCTCCCCATGGCCCCCTATTTATTCAAAACAAAAAAAGGAGTTCTTGGTATTAAAAATGCTTTCATGTGAAGGATTTAAAAAGTAAAATCTGTGACTGTTAAGCCAAATGATTGCAGACTGAAAGGGAGTTTTTTCCTTTTTCTCAGTAAGTAAACTCCTAAGTTTCAAAATTCTATGGTAAAGTCTTCTATTCACAAACTATAAGTAAATAAAAACACGAAAACAAGAATTTTCTACATAGTGTGAAATTCCAGGTTTTGAAAAATGTAAAGTAATCTGGATTCTGAATAGTAAATATCTATATTTTGAAATATCATACCTGCAATATAATGAAGATATTTTAAGACAGTTTAGATTATAATTTTACTAATTTAGGTTCATAACTAAACACTGTCATCTTCTCACAAGAAGACAACTAGAGTACAAATGGCCACAGATTTTCCTAGCAACCGAGTAAATTGGTTAAAAGGAAAATCATTGGCAAATTTAGTTTGGACTTGGCTTCCCTGTGCTTCGTTTTTTGCCTTTTACTAAATAAAGATTGGCCATCTAAACTAATATTAGAGTTTTCTCGACTGTCTGATGAATCCAGGATGGAGCAGAGTGATTGACACTACACACCTAAAAGAAAATAGGTAAGAAGAAGAGTTGCCACCAGCAGAAGGGAAAACTCATCTGCACTCTGTTTAGTATACCTGTGAGATTTCTTTCCAAGAAGAGCCAACAAATGACAGGTAATGACTTCCTTTTTTTTTTTTTTTGGAGAGGAGGTAGAATTTATTGGCGAGTATTAAGAGGGGGCAGCACCATGGAGGCCCTCATGAGTGCAGGGCCTGGCACTTGTCCAGAGGTCCATGATTGGGGATGTACTTGACCCCACAGCCATCTGGGATGAGCCACTTCTCAGCCACCATGTCTTCAAATTCATCAGCGCTGAACTTGGTGAAGTCTCACTTCTTTGAGAAGTGGATCTTCTGGCAGCCAGAGAACTTGAACTTGGCCTTGTGCAGGGCCTCAACCACATGCTCCTTGTTCTGCAGCTTGGTGCGGATGGACATGATAACTTGGCCAATGTGAACCCTGGCCACAGTACCCTGGGGCTTTCCAAAGGCATCTCGTATGCCTGTTTGGATCTTACACTGGGGTAGTGCAAGGTCAGAGACATGAACATACATCTGAAAAACCTATCACCAAGGTCCCTTAGAGCAACCTATATAAGAAACAGGCTGCATACACTACCAAGGAGGATGCTGCCTGCAGCCACTACACACTGGGCCCCCATAAGGAAAGAAACTCAGTAGGTTTAATTGGCTACAGAGGTAATGACTTTCATTGTGGAAACTTGGTCCCAAATTTTTCTGTGTACAGGAGAATTATTTTGTAATTCTTGCCAAAATTGCAGTTCTCATAATTCTTTGTGAAGGGGAAAATTTGTTTTAGGCATTTAGAAAACATATGGATGGCTCTAAATGTCTCCAAGTAAAAGATGCTCATTGTAGCACCATATATAGAATCCAGTTAAACGACCACCAATAAGGAACAAATAAGCTATGTTACATTCATAAAGTCAAATACTATGTAATCTTAAAAAGAATAGTACAGATATATAAATTTAACAGTTTGAAAAAGCTTCAAGAGACATTTGTTTATGAATGGATTTGCAGAGTATTCCCTTTTGTAAATTAAATACATTTACATATTACAAAAGTAGCCTAGAAGCTTACAGAGCAACCTATCAAGAATGGCTATTTTTGAAGAAAAATGACATCTTCTTTACTATTTAAAAACTTGTTTACTAAACTTTTAAACAAAAGAAGCCATCATTAGAATACTGGTTTATAAATTCTGAGGGCAGAGATCTTATTGATTTTAATGCCAGTTTATACCAACTTTATATTAATATTTATTTTAGTGCCTGGGACAGTGTAGTGCTCAATAAATATTTCTTGAATGGAATATGGTAACTTTTTACAAACATTCATAAAGAAAAAAGAAGGTATCACTTGAATGTTTTTGAATGAGGAACATATTATAATACAGATACTTAAAAAAAATTTAAGAATTTACTGATGTGAATATCTACTAATTGATTGTCTACTCTTGAAGTTTAAAGAATTTTTAGGAATTTCACATAGCTTTCTTTTTTCCACAAGGAATGTAACTATGAAAATTTCTATCATTTACATTTACTTTAAAAACGTAGAAATCGCTGCCAACCTGAAACTCTGGTTGTTCAAATTTAAACTAAGGAAATATGAATTTAAAAAACTAATTAAATAAACAAAACAAGCCAGCAAGATTCTGTATGACTTACCCAGTTTTTTCCTTCCCTCCACCTTCTGTTGAACCAAAGATAAATCTTACATTTGAAAAACACTTAATACATAGTGATAAATATCAAAATAAGATTCACTATTTTCAGACCTTACTTGTAATGGGGTAATAACTTGATTTTTAGTAAATCAGAGACCATCAAGTACTGAAAGCCAAAGTTGTTCTTATGTCAATACAGGCCAAGGGTAATGAATTAATCTGTCTTGTTCTTTGTAAATAATTTGCTGATTCATACATAAACCTTAACATCGCACAATTTATAACATACTGAGCTCGATTTATTAATGCTTTACATGAAGAAAAGACTAATCTCTGTGACTACATGGGGGTTGAGTAGGGGTAACGTATGCAAAAAAATTCCTTCCGAAACATGAAAAAAAAAATGGCGTATTTATGACTACATTTACACTAGAGCAATCAACTAGATAATTGTTCTATTGTGAACCAACCATTATAATGAAGGTTAATTGCCTGCATATGAACCAGAGCCATAAGACAAGTGGGTACCTGGAGTTAAATTGAATATTTGGGTGCCAAGATGTAGAGAAACACAGAGCCAACTTTCTGATGAACAATCCAAACTTACCATCAAAATCACCAGAGATTTTATTTGGCAATACAATTGTTGTTCTATAAAAGAAATGTCAGAATTTAAAAGAAACTAGAAGAAATTTTCAGTACAGAACAGAAACACAGGACTTAAGCAAAGATCACAAGAAATTAAGAGCCTGCCTGTGCCCATTTTTACTTCCTTTTGCAATTTTTTGAAATAGAATATATATATATAGAAAAATTCACTAAATGTAAATATATATATATATAGAAAAATTCACTAAATGTAAATATATAGAAAAATTCACTAAATGTAAAAATGGGCCTGCCTGTGCCCATTTTTACTTCCTTTTGCAATTTTTTGAAATAGAATATATATATATAGAAAAATTCACTAAATGTAAATACATAGCCCAGTGAAAAACAAACATGCTTACAATGCACCACTCATGTCAAGAGAAAAAACACCTCCTATTAATCTTCTTTTAAAATTGTGGTATTTTCTTCATCATAGATTTTAGCCTTATATTGAATATTTTTATTGCCTTACAATAAATAACATTTATGTGGATTACTTAGCTTTT
The DNA here is from genome assembly GCF_002776525.5 of Piliocolobus tephrosceles. Taxonomy (NCBI): domain Eukaryota; kingdom Metazoa; phylum Chordata; class Mammalia; order Primates; family Cercopithecidae; genus Piliocolobus; species Piliocolobus tephrosceles. Next base: position 50,544,302 of record NC_045444.1, read on the forward strand.
TGATTACCCCTTAAATTGTGTGCATAGCCTACCTCAATAAGCCCTCACTGACCCCTTTTCTTCCCCTCTGGAAGTAATCGCTATCATAAGTTTTGTAATTATTTCCTTGCTTTTAAAAATAACGGCCACTTATACATGCATCACTAAATAATGTAAATTAGTTTTGTATGCTGTCAAACTTTACGCATATATATCTATTTTTGTGCACATTATTGCATTTTACTATATTTTGTCCATTATTTGAATATACTGCTATTAATTCTACTAATTGGATATTAGGGTTATATTTATTTGGAGTTTTTACAAATAATATTCCATGAACATTCTTATGTGTGAGAGTCCTGGTACACAATCACATTTTTAGGGTATGTAACTAGAAGTGAAAAGTACCGGTCATGAAGTTTGTATACTGTGAACTTTACTAGATACCACGTCCATTTTTAGTGAAATGAGATGGATTATAGATGGAATTTTTATTTTAAAAAAATTAGAATCTGGCACTATACTCAGAGCTACCAATAAGGTTCCATTGAAAGAGAGAAAATTTTAGATTCAATAGACCCTAAAGTAATTAGTTTTAAACAGGAAACAATTATAGGATACTCATTTAGTGCCCGCTTTTTATGTTGATTCATATTCAGCTCATTCTAGAAGCAATGAGAGTTGTCTGTGTGAAAGGACTGCCAAGTCAGGGCCCATAACACACTAAGTATATAGCTGCTGGCCTGTATAATTCTCTTGGCCAAAAAGGCATTTCCAACTTAATGCAGTTTTCTGCAATTAGTTCATTGAAACTGATGAATATCTTCACTGACCTAGTATAAAGGCATCGCAATCAGTTTCTGTGTAGTAACTTGGTTCTCCCATGGCCCCAATATACCACTGTATCTCAGGACCAGGCTGTGAATGCACAGAAGGCAGAGGCTTCATTTTATTCATTTTTGTGTTCTCAGTATCTAGTACAGTATTTGTTACTTATGTGCTTTAAAAATGCTTGCCAAATTTATTGAACTGAGCAACCAGTAGTGCTTGGTTTGAAACTCATCCTTAATTCACAAGATCAGAAAGAGAAAATTTTTCATAAGTGAGGATGTATAATTTATTAACATGGGCATTTATCCTTCTCTAAAAATATAAATTTGTTATGACCGATGAAAAACCAATTTCAATATTAAAAACTATACCAAATTGTTATGCTGCCAGGCACTAAAATCAGACTCTACAAATAATTTACAAAATTCAAATCTAATCCACTGTATTACTCCTTCCTGTTTCCTCTACTCCTGACAGCACCCAGTACTCTGCCTTGTCTCCATGTTTGCCCAGACAAGGTGCCAAGTCCTCTGGGAAGGAATGGCTGTCACTCATACCTCCTCACATACACACCGAGGAAGTTGGCTTACGCTGTCAAGTTTGGCCAATGTTGATACAGTTGAAAGGCCCAGAAAGCCTTTCCCCATTTCTTTTCCTATCTTTGTAGCATTCCTGTTCCTTTGCAGATGTAATTTCTATTGAGCTCAATATTGTGCTCAACAAGTCTCTTACTATTCTCTAAATGGCTTTTAAAACGATCACAGAAGGAATTCACAAAATGAAATGCCTCAGGAGTTAATGGAATAATAAGTACTTTCCTTGTCTTAGATGTGGAGGTGCTTCCAACCAGGAGAATTAAGGGGAGAGAATTAAGGGGAGAAGGTTTAGGGAGAGGACTGTCTCTGGGGAGTCTAAGTTAAGTGCTGATGCCTTGTTCAAACCTTCACCACGTCTTCTTCTCAGTGGATGAAGGGAACGCAAGGAGGAAATTCACCTGAAAAGAATTCCCTGTGACACTTGGGTGTTTTTCTTGAGAAAAAGCAGACTTCCTCTTTTTATTCTACCCCACAGTAAGCAGGAGCTAGATAACTTTGGCAGGACATTACTAAGAATTGAATTTCTGCATTATTTATCATCTACATTCTCTAGATATTCTGTACTTTTTTTGGTTTAACCTATAAAACTCTTCCCTAAGCCTCACATATGGTAGTGACTAATCATGGCAAGAGCTATGACTACAAACTTGTAGGTTCCTATCACTAATTTACCTTTTTTGGAACAGGGAGGTATTTTCCAAAGAGTCTTTCTTGAGGTGCGAGCATAATCTCTTAAAATAAGAGTCCAGGGCATTCTCTATATAGTTACATAAGAATGAACAAAATTCAAGTTCTGCACCTGGCCCATATTGTGGAAAATAGACCTGACATATTTTTCAAGTACATGTAAGACTCTGGAACTCTTTCAGCTTATACTTCAAAGACATAAAAGAGTAACTTTGGGAATGCTATTTAGATTTACATGCTAGAAAATTTTTACCCTAAGTATTAGTTTGACAATGGTGACAATAAACCCACTGTAACCCATCTGATAAAGAAGACTTACCCTTTTCAATTTGGCAGCAGCCTCTCCTGAACGGATTGCAGTCAGCAAACTCTGTCGCATCTGTTCTGGGTCAGAGCTTTGGAATGTTAAAGAACTTTGTCTCATAAGAGTAAATGATGGGCAATCAGTTGGAGTTGGTATTTGGGAATTCTGTTCATTATGTGCAGAGTTATTTTCCTACAAAAATAAATGTGAAATATTTATATGAATGCCAAGAAAAGAATGGGCCATTTTTTGCAAAACATTTTCATCATCCATAGTTCTTTAACAATCACCATTTGCCACACTGGTGTTTCAGACACAGCTCTGTTTCCTCACCCACTGAATTATCTCTGCTGCCAGAGCTAAGCTGGAAGATGAGGGCATTATTTTCTCTTGAACTCAAGAAGCCAAAGAAGAAAAGTGGTACCACTCTTTGCTTCATAAATACAGTGGTAATTTTATTGTTCTTGAATTAAACGCTGCTGACTTCACCAATACACAGAATTGGTTAGAAAAGCCAAATTAAGATTTTTTAAAATACTACAAACTAAAAAATGACCCATTTTCGTGGTTTCAACATACTAGCTGTGAAATTACTATTTTAAAATAAGCAAAAGAGTCAAATAGACAATGTCATATTTGTTGAATCTAATATATCTTCTAATAAAGGAATACGAATTACTATGCTACACTTAGTAGCTTATTTTGTGTTTCTGGAAGTCACATGGACTAAGTGCTGACCATGTTTTATTTTTTGCCATGAGAATCAATATATAAAAGTTAGGAAGTTTCAAACTGAAGAATCAAAAATTGAATTACGCTTCTCAGGAAGGCATATTTAGTAACTGATGTAACTGGCATATGTTATCAAGTAATCTTAAATGTCTTTTTCAAACTGCCAAATACATATCTTTACCAAAAAATGATCCAAACAGGGCTCAGGCAATGACTTAAAAGCTTTATTATCTAAACCAAGCTTCCATTGTTTAGGAACGGTATTCTAGTCCAAGAAAAAGCGTAGGCTTTGTGCCCAAGTACAGAATTAACCTCTATATCATACTTCTATTCCTGATGCTATATCAAAGTAATAAATGTAAAATACATGAAAAAATATTATTTAAGATATTGTTATACAATTATGGAAAAACATTTACTTGGCAATATGGTTAACATTCTTTTGCTCTAGGAATGTTTGAAAAAGTAATATTAAATACTTCTGGAACTGTCACACAAGTATGAATGTATTCTTTAAACACTATCAGAGTAAGAGTACACAAACATTTCTTTAAAATTGCATGAGGATTATCATAAATCGTGCTGTGAATTTCATCTTCTCCTTTGACTCTATTATCTGAAGCTAGCAAAATACAACACTTGGTTGACCAAACACTAAGTCAGCAACACTCCTTTTTGGTAAATATTTAAGGTTAGATAGTGGTTAGATAACAGTTTGGTCAACATACATATTATAGTTGAAAGTTGACACTGACTTAACAAAATGGGGAATTAAGAAAATTATATTTTAAAACTCTGCTTTCAATTTATTTATATGTGAAAATGCACAATATATGCAAGCTGAAGTTGAGTGTATATGATGGAAATCACATAGCTGAGACATGCTCAGTTATTTTGTCTAGTCTCTGATAACTGTTATTTTTCCATTTCATTAAGACTATTTCCTTTGCTATTACACAGTAATGTAAAATTGGAGAATAAACTAGAAGATTTAGACAAGTTAAAAACAAATTAAGATAACATAGGAAAATAGAACCATAAACTAGTAAATATACCATACAAATGATATGAGCAAAGAAACTTTAAACCATTTGCTAATGACACAATTATATAATAATGACCTTACAGCAATACCTAAACAAGTTATGTAAGTTATAACTGTAAGCAAATAATCAGATTTTATGTATTACCACTCTCTTCACTATAATAGCTTAATTTCAGATTAATATGAGTTCAGAGTAAAGTAGCACACAAACATATCAACATGCTTGTTAATCCCCATTAAACCATGTCACTAAATTTGAATACTTATTTTTAAAAAGGCTACAGTTACCTTATCAGACACACCAAGTTGTGGGATGTCCACAAATGTATTTACAGAATGTGTCTTCCCTTCATCTGTGTTGGCTGGAGGTTGGACCGATGCACCAGCACTGGATGACTTGGTGCGCTCTTTACTGAAAGATTGTGACCTTTTCACTACAGCGAGAGCAAACGGTGAAGGACCAGAACTGGAGTATGGTCGTGGGGCACCAAAAGTTTTCAGAGTCTTCAGATTTTGTGTGGATACCTGACGAGTAGGAATTGTCGCAGGTTTCGGAGCTATGGGAGGAGGAGAGGCTTCAGCAGGCTTCTGACCGATGACATCATCATCAGTTTTTTCAACAAGGGGTTGTGGAACAGAGTGAGGTGTTTTATTTAAGGGAGAAAGAGTCTGCTCCGGAGAAGGCAGCATATCCCTTTCTGCCTCTTTATTTGTCAGTTCTTTTGGAGCAGGATTAGGGGCAGCATGGACACTCTTGGCAGCTGCAGATGTCACATAGTGACCCGATGCTCTCTTCTGCATCTGTAAAAAAAAAGAACTGGGTTTGGCCTGGGGATTAGAAGCCCGAGGTTTAAATTTTGATTCCAAAATATTGTTTATGTCTTCCAAATTTGGTGCAAAAGGAACTGTGCCAGTGTCTCTTGTCATTTTGGGAGCAGGTTTCAGAGGACTAACCATGGCTCCATCAGGTGGGCTCACAGAACTGTGCACTTGATGCTCTGTTCTCAGGTTCGGCTTCAGTTTAAGGTCTGGCAGTGGCCCTTTTGGGCTTTCAGAAATAGCCGAATCTTCTGTTTGGATGGCAGTTTCTTTCACATTCTCATGAGTGTGCTTTTTTCCTAAAGCATGTATGTCCTGATCATCTTTATACCCTGTGGTTTCTGACTGCCAGTCTTTCAGTATTTCCAAGGATTTGGGAGGCACTATTTTATAAGTAGTCATTCCAATTTTGGGTATATACTCTCGTGTAATTTCATTTGAAGGTTTTGGCTTGGGATTGTAGTCCTGTCTATAAAGTGGATAATTCTTTAGGTAAGAAGCAGTTGAATTTTTATCAATCCTATCTATAGGAGGCAAAAGATCATCATTACCATGTGCACAAATTGGATCTTTTAGGGTAAGCGGATCTTCTGAATGTATAATTAGGGTGCCTTGACTCCTGAATTCCCCTGAGGTATCTACAGAATCTTGTGAACTTAAGGATGAGTGTTGAGTTGATATGTTGTTATTTGAAGTTTGCACACTTTCTTCAACTTTGGAGTCAGACAAATTATGATCTTGGTGTTTTCCATCAAAACTGTTACAAGAAGGGGTTGTCTGAATTGCTGCATCTTGCATTTTTGTCTTTTCTGCACTAGGTTGATTCAGTTTTTGATCTGGTACTGATGAAGCTGCTAGATGGTTTTCCTTGTAACTTATAGCAGTATCAGTTTCATGTGCCTGAGAGTTTGATGGTCTCTCAACTTCCATATCAATGTCATTATTTTTGGCAACCCCTCCTACATCAATTTCTGTTTTCTTCACTCCATTTTTCATATTGTCTTCTGTGTTCTTTGGAAAGACAATTATTTCATTTTGTACTATTGAGAGAAAAAAAATCATCAACTTAAATATATGAAAAAATAGAAAACCTCAAGTTTTTAATGCCTACTTTCTCCCACCTGAAATAGTTTGGTTTGAATTTGACAGATAATTTTCAACTCACTAACTATATAAAGGTAGGTAGTAGCATACAGAGAAAACAGTATGGGCTTTGGATTCATACAGACTGAAGTTTGGAATCCCTGGCTTAACCCCTGGCTTAACTAGTGTGGCCACAACAAGTTAATTAACCCCTTTGAGCCTCAGTTTGCTCAGATAAAAAAAGGCAAAATTATGTATATTATATGTGTATCATTTAAATAGCATGCTAATTAGTATACTGACCACAATAAACACTCCATAGAAGGTAAGTAAAAACAAGTTTTTACTTCTTAGATGTCATTCTCCCATTGTTCATAATGACAAACAATAGAAACTGACAAATTCAAAAACTGTATTTTTCCTCTGTCTTTTCTATAGCCCCTAGCATATTTATATTTTCATATCTAACACTAAAAGGAAAGGAATCTCAGGAAATGCAGTCAGTTTTAATGAAGGCCTTAACAGAAAACATCAAGATTTACAGTAAAAACAGAATCTCAGGCCTGGCGTGGTGGCTCATGCCTGTAATCCCAGCACTTTGGGAGGCCGAGGCGGGCGGGTCATGAGGTCAGTAGATGGAGACCATCCTGGCCTGCATGGTGAAACCCGGTCTCTACTAAAAATACAAAAATTAGCTATGTGCGGTGGTGCATGCCTGTAGTCCCAGGTACTCAGGAGGCTGAGGCAGGAGAATTGCTTGAACCCGGGAGGTGGAGGTTGCAGAGAGCTGAGGTCGCGCCACTGCACTCCAGCCTGGCGAGAGAGTGAGACTCCCTCTCAAAAGAAAAAAAAGAACAGAATCTCAGTTGATTGTCTTGTTAATTAGGTATCTTTGCAGAAGGCTGTTAGAGGACTTTATTTTTAGTTATAACATCGGTGATTTCAATGCATGAAATCAGTCATATTGGTTTTGATTTTTCTCTGTTGGAAATAGGCATCCTTATTCTAGAGTCAGAGTCAAAATCAAAGTAGAGAAAATAACCTTCCTCTCCTTTGCACTACTTTTCCTCTTGATTCTAATTCAGACCTCCTGAAAACCAAAATCATTTGCCAGTCTTTAGGTTAACAGAGCAACAGCTTCCAGTCAACAACATGACGGCAAAGCACTGGTAGGAGGCATGTGGAAGGAAACAGGCTTTGGGGTCTGTACCACGTGCCTAGTACTGAATTAAGTCATTCCTCTGCTCCTCTATTTAAATGCCCTGAAGAATCATGCTTCCTGCACGATCACTGTGCTTATCTTCAAAACCCTAGTGGCCTTTCACATATGGCAATAGTTTGCACAGCACAAGTTAAATGTGAACTTTGGGGGTCAAACTGTGAAAGCATGCCAAGTATTTCTCTATAGTTTTATCATTACCCACTTTTACTTATAAGGATGAGATGAAGTACACTGCCTAAAATGTAATGAGCTATATTATATAGTTTCTCTCTTAAAAAAAGAAAAAGAAAAAAGATATGCATGCAGAAAAGTATCATGTTAGGCAAATTTGTATACAAACAATTTTTTTTAAATCTTCACGTTTTTAAACTCTGCCTGATTACAGTTATTTGGTTGTGGCAGTTAATATTACATATTGTGTTGCAAGATTCCTATATTAAATACGTAATTTTAAAATGGAACTCATTTTTATTCTTCCTAGATAAAATGCAACTGAGTATCAGAATACATATTACATACTTAGGTGAATTCTTTTCTCAATGACCAATGATTATTAACTATTTTGATTTACAAAATTAAGGACCCACGCTCTTAGGAACCATAGAAGAGGCATATTTCTGCCCCTGCTCTCAATTCACTTGTTTCATAAGTATTTTTCAATGTTCATATGAAAAACTCTATTTTGAACATTGTTATAAGCATGGAAAAATTTAAGAAACAATCTCTGGCAGCAGGAAATGAATCTAAATGTATTTCCTTCTTTTTTTCCTATTTCTAATTTTCCACTGAATATACGTATTTCCCAGTTCACACAACAGAAACATTTTCCCAAAGAAAGTAAACCAATGTAAACATGTATTTTACGTTGAATCCCCTTTTAAAAACCCTAATGTATTGGTTTTAGAATTATAAGTCTCCGTTTTTCATATTTTTGGTAGGTTACACCTACTTTACCACTGTCTAACTCTGAATTTCTTCTCAACATTTCATGATTACTTCCAGTGATTGGCAGTCCTGGAAGCCCAGAATCCATCCTCATCTACAACTGACAATGATGTTAACCAAGTGTTTACGAATGGCTAGATCATTTTCCAAGGATGGCCAGTAGAGGGAGAAGGTATCTTTTATACTATAGTGACCCTCTACTCAAAAGTGATACTGACGTTGACAAACTTACAAGAAGGTGATTTAGATAAGCGTAGGTAAAAAGGAAAACAGGATAAAAGTACTTAAAGAATAATAGACATTATTTACTTTTAGTTGACAAGGGTCATAGCAAAACAAAACATGTGCAAATCAAAATACCACATAAATGTACTTGTGACTCTGGCACTAACTTGACAACAAAAATCTTAACAACAATGATTCAACTTGACTATTGTTTTAAAGAGAAAGAAGCAGCTTTTAAATCATAATTTCTCAATAGGAATGCTACTGCCATCATAGTACATGCTGTAAAAAACTGACTCAAGTGGAAAAGAATGAAAAACTTATTTGCTTTCAGACCTTCTCAGTATGATATCTCACAATGGTATTGAATGTGGGAGAAAATGAATCAGTAGTATATATATTCAAGTTAATGAACACATACCACACACATAAAATTATATATATATATAATTATATATATATGATATTGCAATTATCTATGTCTTATTCAAATATGAATACTACATCCCTATGTTTTCTAAATATCTTAACCTAGTTTTCTATATTAACATAATAGATTGAACTATGAGAATTCATAAGCCACTTCCTTCTTAACCCCTGAAAACACCATTGTGTATTCCTTGAATTTTCTATTTGCATAGGATTGTTTTTCTGAAATTCAATACTAAGTACATACTTTATGAGTATCTCAGTATTCTGCTAGGTGCTGTGGGTAGTACAAAAATATCAAATGTAATTTCTCCGATCCAAGACTACCCAATTCAGTTGAGGAATCGTAAATATAGAACTACAAAGCTCCTAATAATCAAGTAAAAGAAATGAAATATGATTTGGATAAAAATTGAATGGGTAAAATAGATGAAAAATTATTTTTCAGGCAAAGACAACATGAATATATGCCTTATGATATAGAAATGAGCAAATGACATCATGAGAAAAAATAAGTTGTGTTGATTTGAGGATGGGAACTGGGAAACAGTGGTAAATAAGGTTATATTATTAGATGATTTGGGCCTTGAAAAATCAAGCAGAAAAGTTTCATCCAAGGAAGTTAGATGGAAAAAAAGAGAAACAGATCACAGCTAGATGCACAGAGGAAACATTTTTAAGATCCAAAGTCTAAATTAGATAATTTCTATGTTTTAACAACAAAAGTAGTACACATGGTAGTTAAGGGCACACTCGAGAGTAATACTGCCCCAGTTTAAATCCTAGGTTCACCATTACCATAGTAGTTGTGAGACCTAAGGTGAGTTATTTAATACCTCTGTGGCACACAAAATGGGAATAAAAATAATAGCACCCATAATATCCGTAAATGAGGTAGATATTAAGTGAGTTACAGGAGATTAAATGAGTTAATATATATAAAGTGTTAAGAATTGTCCTTGGCATATAATAAAAGAAAATGCTGGCTATCAATTTATATAACTCACCATTCTCTTGGTTTGGGCCCAACGACTTCAAGTTTCTTATACTGTCAACTACCTTCTTTTCATTGCTTGTATCATATACTACACTGTGTGGTTCTCTGGAAGATATAACATTGTATGTTATATGTTGATACTATTGAAACACACACACACACACACGCATGCATGCACAATGAGAAAATAGGCAATAATTTCCAAAGACAAGTGGACTAAAACAATCATTTATTTCTGCCAAACCTCGGAAATTTAAAGCAGAGAAAAAATATAACTGAGAAGAAATGCTGCTATGACACATTAGCTTTCATATGGTGGTCCCATTAAAAAGAAAGAAGCTTGGTAAAATAGACACTTTTCCAAAACAGTGGCTTTATTTGGTTATTATCAGTTATTTGCCTTTTAAAGAAAAAGGAAATTAAATAAAACATTTTAGTTTTGCATCTGGCAAGGTCAACTACATAAATCAGAATGTAGATTGACCTCACTGATCTTTTTTTCCCTTTGGTGATAGAACAGTTTAATAAGGAGACAATCTCATGCAAATTATAGTAAACCTCTGACATATATGGTTTATTTTGCTTGGTTGATTTCATCTTTATTCATGTTGTTGCATTTCAAACCTAAATGGACTAGACTATAGTTGTCCACTTCTAGAATCAAGCGGAAAATATATTCTCTGTTTCATAAAGTTGACTGCAAAGGTAATACTCATGATTTAACATCATACTCTAATATGCAGAATTGTTTTCACATACCAGTGAAAATCCTCCAGGAATACTTCGTAAAAATTGAAAATTAAATATTACATTTAGGTCACATAGGTAACAGGCAAAATACACACACAAAGAAAAACTTTCAGTTTTGAATCACACAAATTAACTATTTCTCATGGTTTATCTGACACAGGGATATTAGAACTGTCACATTTGATTTTCTTTGAACATAATTACATGCAAATAAGTACTTCATTAATAAACATTCTTATAATAATGGTAAAAGGGATAAAGTCAAAACCAAAAGGGGCTGACTATATATATGTTTAAAATATCAGATCTATATTTCAGAACACTAATATTAATTAAACAAACTGCCACCAACATCCCAGCACAGACACTACTTACTGTCCATCTGTGCTTCTAGTTTCTTGTTTTTCTTCCATGGAGTTTTGTGAGAACTCTCCACTATCATTGCCAAGGGCTGAGTCGGGATCATTTTTCATTGTATTTATTATATCAGTAGATACAAAAGGAATATCTTGTGACTTCGGAGAAATATTTTCAGCTTCATCTTTAGGCACTTCACTCAGTTCTTCCTTTTCATCTATCTCTTCAAGGCTATAATCAGAGCTTATTCCAGCTACAAAGAAATGCAGACATAATCCTAAATATTAATTTGCCTCATTCATCCTATGCAATTCTGGCAAGGAAGGAATTTTGAAAAATAATAATTAGTTGGACTCTTTCAAGTTCTGCTTCAAAAATAATAGTGAAATTCTTTCTCCTGGTGAGTAGTCATGTTAACATAAAACCAGATTATCTCAGACTCATAATTCTCAAAACAATTTGCTATCACTCTAGGTTTCATTCATGGTAGAGACAAGAGGTTATTTAATCTCGTAAACTTCAAGTTAAATATTTCATTTAAGAAATATCTTTCAATTGAATGTTTTTTATACTCATCCAACAACTCAATAGTGCAAATTAAAGGCAAATTAATAATTTTAAAAGTGAAAACAAAAAGCACGTGAGATTTTTGTATTGTCTACAAGGGCACTCATAAAATTTGACTTAATAGTTATTAATACCAACTATACTCGAGAATTACCTGAGCCCCCTTTAAAAATACTGAGGCTCACACCCTACTCCACAAAATCAGAATCTCTGATGGGTGGGGCAAGAGACTTTTAAAACTATTTAGATGATTCTACTATGCAACCTGAGTTAAAAGCCACTGACCTGGATGCTTAATTTTTAAAAATACAAACAGAGCAAGTATCAGACAATGAAAATTAAGTTTTATTCCTATCCAGTTTGATTCTCAGAGGCAACTTGCTTTAACCATTTTTCCTGTATGTCCTGAGAAAGTGTAATATACATACATAGGCTGATAACTATACTCACGTTTCCCTTTGTTAGTTTATGTAATATAAATGGAAGCATACTGTAGCCACCTAGCTTTTTTCTCCACTTACAATATCTTAAATATTATCCATATTAATATATATGTGTATACATAAATATTTTCATTAGCTGTGGTTAACATTTCATTGTATAAAAAAGTGTATTTTATCACCAACAACCAATAGCCAGCAGGGTAAAAGAGAAGGAGGCATCCCGAGCAGTTAATGTTCATGCTTATTGTCAAGATTAGCCGTGGAAGTAAATGGAAGCCAAAGAGTGAGGTTCTGGATTTTTGCTAAATACAATTAAACATTTCCATGTACACCATAGTATCTGAATGAAATTTAATTTCATTCCAAGGCTGGGGGCGTGGTCGTGGGGGCGGGGTGGGTAGGTGGTATAGCATCTGATTATAGTTCAGAAAATTTAATGTTTAACATAATTCAATAAACTACTTAAAATATATTTTTAAAATTTTATCTCTAAGTATGTAGACAGAAAAGTGTGCTATTTGTGCTCTTTGAGAAATAAACATGGGAAATTTTAATAGTATTTTTATCGCTAATAAAAATAGATTACTCAATAAAAAATATTTAAAAATTTAGGTTTAAGTGAATTTTCAAATGTACATATTTTGGCAAATGATGCTTTATTATGATGTGAAATAGTCATTATGATGCCAATGTATAACATAATGTGTCTACGATATTTTATCTATGTATTAAGAATGTATTTATATAATTTAAAAAAACTGTATTGAGAAAAATGAAAGGCCATGATGGTTTAGATACCAATGTGTTTTTTAATTTTTATTATAAGGTCTTGCTTTGTCACCCAGGCTGGAGTGCAGTGGCATGATCATAGCTCACTGCTGTCTCAAAATTCAGGGCTCAAGCGATCCTCCCACCTCAGGCTCATGAGTAGCTGGGATTGTAAGTGTGAGCCACCAGGCCCAGCCTCAACTGTGTTTTCAAAGTGACCCCTCAGTAGATGTAAGCCAAATAGAAGAGAAGCTAAAATTCTTCAGAACCACTGATTTTATTTAATCCACTCTGTTGTATTCATCTGTATGGCTGGGAAAAAACAACAAAGTCTAAACCCAGATAAAATTTCAAGTGAAAAGGGGGAAACTTATATTTCTTTATAAAATATGTTCACACAAGGTTTCAATAGCTAATCAAATTTACAATTGATGATATCTTAATCTGCCTGACACAAAGCACCAGCAAGGAAAGGCCTGACCACCTATATGTCAATGATGTTATGGCTGCCTCAGGTGTTCCAGGGCACTCAAAGACAGAGGTTCCCTCCATCAGTTTGGGCGCAGTGCACTGTTCCTGACTGGAGAGCCCAGGGCCAAAGGAGGTTTCTGCCAAAGAAGTAGAATCTGTAGAAATGGCACTTAGACAACAGAGTTAAGGCAAGCAGAGACCAAGAAGCATTTTGGAAGAAATTAGATTTGTTAGCTCACAATTATCGATGCATTAAACAAGGGGTAAAAGGGAAAAAAATGAAGAAAAACAAATATGAAGCAAAGTCTGAATAGCAAGCACTCCTTTTTATAATGCTTCAATGACTTCTAATTTCACTCAACAGTTGTAATTATTATTCAATACATTTCCTTTGTGGAAAAAAAAATGGGGCCATTTATATTATTCTGAGTAAAAGCTGAGAAAAATCATTACTAGTTATCTGAGAGTAAGATTTAAAATCACAGAGGAGTGAAGAATTCTTACATATATATGTTAAAATTCCAAATTCTTAAATACCACTTAAAGATTAAAGATTCAAGAGTGTTGCTCCTAAATGTTTCCTGTGTTTGGAATATAAATTATAAAAATCACGTGAGTTATATTAAGCATTTTTTATACTTACAAAATTATCCCCATGATAAAGTCCTAGTATAATCATATTCTATTTTTGGTATGACATTACTAGTCTATCGCATTCATTGATGTCTTATAGTAACTGTAAAGATTAAAACATTGTTATCATACTTCTTATAAAAGCTACTAAGTAGATATTATTAAAAACACTAGAAAAGTATTAGAATAAATTATACAACTCGTCATGGAATTTTGTTTGGGAAGAATGCACAAGGAGAGCCATATACTGCAACAGAAAACATTTCCATGGTAACAAATTTTTACCATTAGAGTAGGGTAACTTGTATGTTGAGTTCATACCTAGAACAGTTGCATAAAGAAATTGTGCTTACACATTCCTGTAAGTTTTCTTCTGCACACGCCAAGGTACATTCCTAATTATGGTGTGTCATTACACTTGGGAAGGAGTTAATAAATGTTAACCTGACATTGCATAAGGGAAAGCAGGAGACTACATAGAGAACCTACTCAAGGACAATTCCAGAACTGAAATTTTGATCTCTGCCAGCTTCATACTCTAATTGAGTTGAGGGGCAGAGGGGTGGGGGCAAGAATTCATTTCATAATAACAAAATTTGGGAAATGAGGCCAAAGAATCTGTATCTCTTTCATGTATAAAGCATCGCAAATGGATTCATTTCTCAATTATCACAGAAGTCCTTTTTCGGTAATTACACCATGTGGAATAAGGGCATCATACCTGGGCTGGATAGCTCCTCAGGAGAGGTTGCTTCTGAAGCACTGTCTGGAGGAACTCCATCTACTGGCTGTAAGGCTAAAGGAAAGAAGCAACACAACTTATAAAGTCATATTCACAAATGAAACAATTCCTTAACAGTTTAACTTAGTTATTTTTATATTGTTCAGAAAGCAGTGAGCCTTGCTAGAAGTCATTTTACTATCTAGCTGTAAAACACTAAAATCCACTTAGACTCCCTTTTCTACATACAGCTAATCCTGAAATGGCAGCATCTTTCTGAATAAATTCACGAATTATGACATGTTCACCTCAGGATAATGGAGCTGTATAATTTTGATAACTTTATTTGGTGATGTTTCAGATTTTTAAAAGGCAGTTAAGTGAGACTAATCAAGATGTATTTTAAATGCCTAAGTATTATTATTAAAAAAGCATAACTTACAAACCCATATCTTTCCTACTGTCCGTATTAAACAAAACACAATACAAATGTAATGTTAATGAAAAAACCACATTACCAGTCACGTGACTATTTTCATCACTTTGATGCAGGGGTATTTTGGAGGGTGGGGAAGGTGCTTTTCGCTTTGTCCTTCTCAAAGATGAATTTCCTGTAGATGTGCTGGTGAGCTGCAGTGAGTCTGCCCTCACTCTTCCTGCTTCACCGGGACTCTGGAAAACAAAATGACCAAATAGAATCCTACATTTAGAGATCTGTAGCAAACTTTAGGAAGACACTGAACTTTATGTCAAACACAGGATGTACCCAAATGGAACATAACAGTCATTCCTTAAAAACATTTATGAAGCATCTGCCACACGCAGAAGCTGGGCTATGGGATAGATACGTAAAGAAAAATAAAATATGGCCTTTCTCAAGACACTTGGGCTAGAATGGGAGACTGCCACGCAAACAACTAACTGTAACGTAGAGGAGTCATAAGTAACAGAGTTAAAAACTAACTTTTAAAGAAAAATTTGGAAAAATTAAAAGGAAGGGATGAAAAAGGAAAACATTTGTACAGTAGCATCTAGCTTGATTAAATCTACCTCTTTACAACTGTAGTGTTTCAGTGAGGAATACTGCAAAAATCTGTATGTCTACCCAAGGAAAGGTCCTTCAAGGTCACCTACCAGAAACAGCTACTGCTTACACTCCTAGCCCGTGACTGTCAGCAGACCCTAAGACATCCTCCCTCAGCAGGGGTCAGTGCCTCCTGACCAATGGCCATGTCATCTTTGCTCTTTCCCTTTACCAAGAATGAATGAATGAATGAATAACTATTTAGAAGAGTTGTTCAGGTGGCTCACACCTGCAATCCCAGCATTTTGGAAGGCCGAGGTGGGCAGACCACCTGAGGTAAAGATTTTGAGACCAGCTGGCCAATGTAGTGAAAACCCGCCTCTACTAAAAATAAAAAAAAAATTAGCCACGTGTGGTGGCATGCGCCTGTAATCCCAGCTACTCCGGAGGCTGAGGCAGGAGAATCGCTTGAATCCCAGAGGCGGAGGTTGCAGTGAGTTGAGATCATGCCATTGCACTCCAGCCTGGGTGACAAGAGTGAAACTCCATCTCGAAAAAATAAAAGAGCTGTTTGCAGTTTGTGTCTCCAATTTCTCTTATCCCACTTGAACCCTTTCAACGATACTTTTCCCAGCCTTTGATCCATTAAAATGATTCCTATCAAAGTTACCAAAGACTTTGACTATGAAGAAATCCATGGCCACTTCTCAGAACTCACTTATGGAACCTATTAGCAACATTAAACAAAGCTGACCACCCTCCTAAAATACATTATTTTTCTTCCAGGAGATCACATTTCTTACTCTCCATAGATCCGTACTCTCTGGCTACTCAGTTTTCTGTGTCTGCTTCTTTCCATCTCCTGATCAACACTGGTGTGACCCAGGGCATGGTCTGTGAACACATTCCATTAGTATCTCTGCTCCCTCTCCAGAGGATCTCATCTATTCTCTTTAAGTATAATTTGTATGCCGATGAATTCCAAATCCATGTCTCTATCTTGGACCTCTGTTCTGATCTCCCCTTAATGTCTGAAGCCTCTTCAATTTAGCATGTCTAAAACTGAGATCATGATAATTCCTCTTTATCCCTCTGCCACATCCTAGTCTCACAGCCTTCCCTGTCTTAGTAAAGAACAAGTTATCCTTCCATTCGCCCTCATCTTCTGTCACATCTCACACTGAGTCAACCCTTTTTTCCCTTCCCTTAGAAGATATCCAGCATCCAGCTTAACTGCTACTACATAGTCTGAATCATCATTAGAAAATACCTAATTAGACTCCATCTCCACATTGTTTCCCTATAGTCCTTCAACATAGCAGCAAAAAGAATCTGCTATCTTTAAATAAGATCATAAAAAAGGATCCTATTAAAATGTAAGCCAGATTAGGTAACTGGTTAGAACCCACTAATAATTCCCTTTATCAGTCCATTAACAACCTGGCATCTAACTCTCTCTGGCCTCCTCCTTTGGTAACGGAGTGGCTCACTCCACTGCAGTCACACTGGCCTCTTTGTTGCTCTTCAGATGTGCCGGCAGAGTTCCCCCATCACAGGGTGGTCATCCTTTACTGCCCCCTGTCCCTGGAATGCTTTTTCTTCTGATAACTCGGTGTCTCTTCATTTTCTTCAGGCCATTTCTCAAATGTCTTTTTTTTTTTTTTTTTTTTTTTTTGAGACAGAGTCTCACTCTGTCACCCAGGCTAGACTGCAGTGGCATGATCTCGGGTCACTGCAGCCTCCATTTCCCAGGTTCAAGTGATTCTCATGCATCAGCCTACTGAGTAGCTGGGATTACAGGCATGCAATATGACGTCAGGCTAATTTTTGTATTTTTAGTACAGACAGGGTTTCACCATGTTGGTCAGGCTGGTCTCAAACTCCTGACCTCAAGTAATCTGCCTGCCTTGGCCTCCCAAAGTAATGGGATTACAGGCATGAGCTACCATACCCGGTCAAATGTCAGCTCTTCAACGATCTCCTCCCTGACTCCCAATATTTCTTATCCCTGCTTCCTAGATTTATTTCTATGATCAGCATTTAATTGCTCTCTAACATACTATACAGTTGACTTATTTGCCTTATACATTGTCTGCTCCAACTAGGGCTGACCACAGAGGCAGGGATTTTTTTCCCCTATTTTGCTCACTGCTGTTTGTCCAGAACCATGTCTGGCTCACAGAGGTTTCTAAGGAAATACTGCTTGAATGAATAAAAAATGAATGATATGCTGCCATCTTCATTTGTAAATAAAAGACTTTGACTACTCAGACCAGGAGCCTGTGTAAAGCCTGGGGCAGTCTAGTCTTACAAGACAACATAGGTACGTCTAACGGAAGTGAACTAATTCATAAGATATTTTTCAGTCTTTATGCCTTGCTACACACCAAGAAAAATTTGGCAAATTTACTATTTTATAATTTTTAAATATATCTGCCAGAGAGAAAGGGAAGCCTGCTCCCAAAGAAAAGGGTTTGAGTTAGCTGTGCTCTTTGCCAACTGTGTTAGGTACTAAAGAGGAAGGCAGGTCACTTCAACAGGGAGAGAAACTGTTAGGTCTACAGTGGCAGGAGCTTCATTGAACAAACATCTCATGAACCCACTAACTGTGCCTCATAACAGGGGAGTGGGACAAGGTGGCACCAGGGAGGTCTTATCAATAGTTGAAATGTTAACCTTCTTTCCTACTAGTTGGTAAATAGCTGCCTCCAACCCCATCCCATTACTCTGATTCCTCCTCCAAAATTCTTCAGATTTCTCTATAATCCAGCAAGAAAAGAGTTAAATCCTGCCACCCAAACTCAGCTTTTGTTTCAGAGTCAATAAAGTCAATTCTGACTAAATATTATGATCATCCTGACTAGGATAGGCATGGGGGTGGATTCTCAATCGATGTTTGAAATAATTCAAAACAAGGGCCCACTGCAACAAAAAGGTAAGAAAGAAATGCACCAAGGAGTTGGCAGTATTCAAATATTTCTTTGAATAGAATATAAAGGTTAAATAGAAATCTTTCTACTGATAATGTCTTTGTGTTCTAAAACCTTCCCCTGATATCTTATAAGAGTAACAAATTTAGGAAACATCAGAAAAAAAGGCCAAAAGTTCTCCCAAAAGAACATGGCCCTTCACTTTAAAAAAATAATTACCTACAAATCAAAAGCAGTAGAAGATGTGATTTGATTTCTTGGATTTACTTCTGTACAGCCCTATTAAAGCCAAGTTCCACTCCTATGGCAGATCTAGTTTACCAGTAAGAATGCAATAGGTGATCAATAAGTGGCAGCTTAATGCATGAAGCAACAGCAGCATTTGATTTTCCTCCCTAGTTCCATGTTTCCCGTGTTTCAACTGATTGCTTTCATGAGGTGTATAATAAAAACGTGTTCATTGTTAGGTTACATTCCTTATCATTGTCACTTACTGGTCTTTTCCATGATAAAAGCAACCATGACATGAATTTCTCAATGAGAGTATCTATTTGGGAGTTAGAGCTCTTATATTTTGGTTATAATAAAGCAGACAGTACAGAATTATAAAAGGGAGGAATATATACAGACTCACAAATTTTTATGAACCTATTCATAACTCAAAGACAGAATAACCACAGACTCATATATTTCATTATTCAGCCTAGAGGTCTTAAAATAAGGTAGCTTTTTGTAAAACAGAGTATTTATATTTTTATGGATAAAGAATTTAAAATTTGTCAAAACAGACATATTTCAGTTTTATAAATGCTAAATTTTTTTCAACAGCATTTATGAAGATAATTGGGGGAAGTGCATATTGAAAAGACAAAGTCATGGACATCAGGGGAAGCATTTATTTTAAACCCTATTCTGCGACATTCACCACCCTTACCATGTTATGCATGGGTATCATGATGGTAAATGGACATGCATTACTAAAGCTGCAATCTGAATTAAAGCGTCTAAGAAAAAAGACATTGGCTTGGTGCGGTGGCTCATACCTGTAATCCCAGCACTTTGGGAAGCCAAGGCGGGTAAAATATCTGAGGACAGGGATTCAAGACCAGCCTGACTAACATGGTGAAACCCCGTCTCTACTAAAAACACAGAAATTAGCTGGGTAGAGTGGTGTGTGCCTGTAATCCCAGCTACTTGGGAGGCTGAGGCAGAAGAATCGCTTTAACCTGGGAAGTGGAGTTGCAGTGAGCCAAGATCACACCACTGCACTCCAGCCTAGGCAACAAGAGTGAAACTCCATCTCAAAATAAATAAACAAATAAATAAATAAAAATAGACATTAGAGGAAAGTGAACATGATTTCACTAATTGATATGAAGTACAATTATGTGGCCTGTCATAACTGGAACTTATGCTGTTAATAATGCTTAAAACTTACTAAAGTTGAAGACAAAATGTAAATTTAACAATTGGTATAAGTCGTGCAAAGGCAAGAGTTTTGAAGAAATAAGAATAGTGAGTTTAGATAATAAGCAACAGATTAATGGACAGAAATGTAAATTTTCTTTTGAAATATAAGTAATATTCATATTAGCATTCAAGGAAATAGCTTAATATATATATTTTTGTTGTCCTATAAGATACAGAAGCAAGAGGTTTTTTTAAGACTCTTGGAAAATAATTTCAATTACTTAAGAAATTGCCAAGGAAAGTTAAGATAATAAAAATCAAATGTGGAGTTATTGTGTGTTAACTAAAACATCACTCTTAACACAAAACAGAATAATAACTGGGATTTGAGAAAGAGATGTTCTACACCTACTAAAAAACCTTCTCTTGGGGAGGTGGGGTAAAAGCCTGCAGGAAAAGAAGGGACATTTAAATTAGAAGACTCTGATATTTCTAAATAGATTGTAGCCAGGAAAATACATGTATACACTGGGATTTACAGAGAATATACATATCTAACATGCAAGACTGGAGAGGCTCCAAACCCAGGAATGACTAATGCTAAAAGCAGCCTTCCTAAACTGCCACAGCATTTAAGTAATATGCATCATGAGTTTAGAATGCTAAAAAAGTAAATTAAATTAAAAGGGTGGGAAGACCACTGATAACTAAGCAGCAGCATTCTTTTTTTTTTTTTTTTTTTTTTTTAGACAGAGTTTTGCTCTGTCGCCCAGGCTGCAGTGCAGTGGTGTGATCTCAGCTCACTGCAACCTCTGCCTCCCAGGTTCAAGCAGTTCTCTGCCTCAGCCTCCCGAGTAGCTGGGATTACAGGCGCCCACCACCATGCCTGGCTAATTTTTTGTATTTTTAGTAGAGATGTGGTTTCACCACCTTGGCCAGGCTGATCTTGAACTCCTGACCTTGTGATCCACCCACCTTGTCCTCCCAAAGTGTTGAGATTACAGGCGTGAGCCACTGTGCCTGGCCAGCAGCAGCATTCTTAAGCTGTATTTTCTTCTGTGCACTTCAGGAGTATGCTCCAAATAGTCTCCCAATAGCTCTGCTCTTGCATTCATCAGACCTAAACTACCCACTATTTCTGAATGTGAATTTGTCCAGTTGGAGAGAGGCTTACAGAGAGTTTGCAAGGTAGAAGGCAGCCCATTACAATGATTCCCAAAGAAATGGGTTTTGGAGTCAATACAAGTGGTTGAACCAGAAAGCTTGCCATTTATTGTCTCTGTGACTTTCAGTCTCCTCATTCACAAAAAGGAAAAGTAACAGCACCTATGTCAAAAGGGGCTGGGATGCTTAAATGAAATGTTATATGTGAAATACATAGCACAGTGCCTAGCATACAATACATGCTTCATAACCATCAGCTGATATTATTACATCTAATTTGTCTATTTTAAAGTACATGAAAATGTTCTGCAAATAATGTAAGATTATAATTATGTAGATGTTGGAGTAAAAAGTATAGGTAAAAAGAGGTATTTACTTTAAGATTGTACTCTCTGGTGACTGCGTTGGTAAGAGTCCTATTGGAATCAGTCTCAGTAATAATTAACCTTAAAGCTCAACAGTGCCCAGCGTTCAGGAACCGATGCTTAGTCTACTGTATAAACATTCACTGTGAGTCTAAAAATCTCCACCTTTAAGTCAACTCAGGTCTCTTCAACATACTTTAAAGGACTTTAATAAAAGTTAAATATTTAACACCACTTTGTCGAATCAGTGAATGCATGGATGTGTATTACAGTACATATATTTGAAATGTCTCACAAGCAAATTCAATGTGAAAAATTAAAGATCTATCTATAACTGTCTTCAGCTTTTACTACCAACAAACCTTTTCTTTGTTCAAATTATGACTACATTTTAAAAAGTGGTAGACATTAAAATTTATTAAGTCTAAAGGCTTTACAAAATGAGAAAACACACAGGTTTCTACTTACTAGGGGAAACTGCTTTGGTTAATCATTAGCGATATTCAATTATTTACTTTAGTTAGAGTCACTGATAAGTCTGCTTGCCATTAATGAAAACTGCACTTCTAACAGGAATGCACATCACCAAATTTTATGGTCTGTAAAAAGGAAAACACCACAAGGAGAAATAGAATCTACTAATGAAAGTGGTAAGGTCAGGTTGAAAACCATGCCAGATTGTTAATTCCCCAGAATTCACACCCAGATCAGAATTCTGATTCAAAATTGAACTAAATTTAGCTGAAGAAAATAGAATCAAATGGCATTCAAGAGATTTACTGAATACCTGCTCTGTACTAGTCATTAGATCACTTATTAATCATAGTTGAATTATAAAATGTGGGTCACTGAAGTCGAAGTATCCTGGATTAAAGAGTTAAATGAAAAGGGAGTGCTCCACGCGGCGACGGGGCCGAGTTCACCAGTGGCCGAGACAGTAGTCAAAGGCCCAGCACGTCCTGGGTGCCGGCATGTCCTGGGTGCCGTGGTGCGGGCAGTGAACGCGCACCGCGCCGGATGGGCCCACACAGGGCGCCAGAACTGCACCGGGCTCCATTCGCGTCGACCCCAGCACTGGGCTGCTCATCGCTGTGGGTGGAGGAGGCGCTGCCAAGGCAGGCGTAAAGAATGGCATGCACTTTCTGCAGCTAGAGCAGATTAATGGGCGCTTGAGTGCCTGCCTCCTTGCTGCACTCCCATGACACGGGTCACCATGAACTTGGCACTGGCTGGTGACATCCTTGCTGCAGGGCAGGATGCCCACTGTCAGCTCCTGCGCTTCCAGGTCCATCAACAGAAGGGCAACAAGGCAAAGAAGGCAGGTTCCAAGGAGCAGGGGCCTCGACAAAGGAAGGGAGCAGCCCCAGCAGAGAAGAAATGTGGCGCCGAAACCCAGCACGAGGGGCTAGAACTCAGGGTAGAGAATTTGCAGGCAGTGCAGACAGACTTCAGCTCTGATCCACTGCAGAAAGTTGTGTGCTTCAACCACGATAACACCCTGCTTGCCACTGGAGGGACAAATGGCTACGTTCGTGTCCAGAAGGTACCAGGGCTGGAGAAGGTTCTGGAGTTCAAAGCCCATGAAGGGGAGATTGAAGACCTGGCTTTAGGGCCTGATGTCAAGTTGGTAACCATGGGACAGGACCTTAAGGCCTCTGTGTGGCAGAAGGATCAGCTGGTGACACAGATGCACTGGCAAGAGAATGGACCCACCTTTTCCAGCACACCTTACCATTATCAGGCCTGCAGGTTTGGGCAGGTTCCAGACCAGCCTGCTGGGCTGTGACTCTTCACAGTGCAAATTCCCCACAAGCACCTGCGCCAGCCCGCTCCCTGCTACCTCACAGCCTGGGATGGCTCCAACTTCTTGCCCCTTCGGACCAAGTCCTGTGGCCATGAAGTCATCTCCTGCCTCAATGTCAGTGAGTCTGGCACCTTCCTAGGCCTGGGCACGGTCACTGGCTCTGTTGCCATCTACATAGCTTTCTCTCTCCAGTGCCTCTACTACGTGAGGGAGGCCCATGGCATTGTGGTGACAGATGTGGCCTTTCTACCTGAGAAGGGTCGTGGTCCAGAGCTCCTTGGGTCCCATGAAACCGCCCTGTTCTCTGTGGCTATGGACAGTCATTGCCAGCTGCATCTGTTGCCTTCATTGCGGAGTGTTCCTGTGAGGCTCCTGCTCCTGCTGTGTGTCAGGCTTACTGTTGTGACCATCCTGCTGCTCCAGAGTGTCTTTCCAGGTTTTCTTTAGCTTCCCTGCTTCCTGGGAATCAGGAGCCTGGACACTGCCATCTACAGAGCAGAGTGGAGGCCTGGACTCCCTTTGTTCACTCCATTCGGGTCCACAGCTGAGGTTACCTCTGATAAGATGAATGGGCACTGCCTGCCCTTCTAGTGAAAAGGCTTGGTTGTGGCCGTGCGTGATTCTGGGTGCCAGGAACCCTGCTTTCATCATCTGTGGATCCATCCAGAACAGCAGTGTCTGAAGCCCAGGCCATACTCCCTGCCTCCTGCCTTCTGTCTACTAGAGGCTTGAGAGTTGTTTGTCCTTTCTCTAGAAACATGTGAAGATGCCCAAGAGCCTGGAGGTACTGCTGTCCTTCCTGCAGAAACAGTTTCTCCTCCTCCCCGCACAGCCTTGTGGCCAGTTCCTCTTCACATGAAGCCCCTGGCATTTGCTGGGGAAGGGACTGGCCTGGTACTTGCTGTTAGGGCAGGAAGGGGCAAAAGGAAGACTTGGGTAGTAATCTGGGGATTCAGAAGGGTAGCACTAAGCCAGCCAGCCTAAAGATGCAATAAGTTCCTAGATAGTCTACTCTAACCTCGAGGAAAGGGAAAATGAACCTCAGCCCACTAGGCAGGAAAAGCTGATATTTAACAAACAAGGAAAGAGTGAACTGAGACCCCCCTCCCAAAAAAAAACAGTTAAATGAAAGAATACACACGGAAAATAAAAACACTCAATTAGGGGATAGAAACATAGAAGCCCAACTTCAATAATGTTGTTAAATGTTTCTAATAGAATCTGTTGGTTCTGTTTATAATATGATTTTCACAGGTGGAAAAGGGTGGGGTTAGTGGAGAGAATGTAAACGATCCCTTGAAATTGTCTGAAAATTCAAGGGCGGAGCAAGATGGCCGAATAGGAACAGCTTCAGTCTCCATCTCCCAGCGCAAGCGACACAGAAGACCGGTGATTTCTGCATTTTCAACTGAGGTACTGGGGTCATCTCACTCGGGAGTGCCGGACAATCGGTGCTGGTCAGCTGCTGCAGCCCGACCAGTGAGAGCTGAAGCAGGGCGAGGCATTGCCTCACCTGGGAAGCGCGAGGGGGAAGGGAGTCCCTTTTCCTAGCCAGGGGAACTGAGACACACAACACCTGGAAAATCGGGTAACTCCCACCCCAATACTGCGCTGTAACACCGGCACACCGGAGATTATATCCCACACCTGGC
>NC_045444.1:50574257-50602237 GCF_002776525.5 Piliocolobus tephrosceles
AGAAATTGTCTGAAAATTCATGTTTTCTTTTTCAAGGGACAGACTCACATTATTCTTCTCCAACCTGGACATTCTCAATAAACACTATTAAATAGTATAAAATATCTTATAAATTGACATTAATTTATGATATTTGCTATTGTGTCCAATAACTGAACTTTTCATATATCTGAAGGTCAAGTTTTGACTCTTAACTCTTCATGGAAGAATGCAAAAACAATTTTACAACTTAGACAAGCAAGCCAATTTTAAGTGTCATTATTATACATATTATTGTTACACTATAATAAATGTAGTTTAGAAGTACGAGGTCTTGTATTGAATTCACAAAATAAGCTGTTTTTATCACAATCAAATCAATTTTTTGGTTGATATGATAAAACTAGCTCAATCTCACAAGACACGAATAATGTATATAATGATGAGGAAAAAAATCAGTAAATCCCAAATAAAAGTTGCCTCATAGAAGTTTTGGTGTCCATTATTATATGTATATCGTTTTACACCTGTATATACATAATAAACATAGATACACAGAAACACGTGCATGCAAATTTTGGCTTGCATTATATGAAAGCATACATGCCAGTTTGTTCGTTATATTATTGTGATTTGTAAAAATAAAATGTTATCTTTTGGTGGGGTGGGGGATATTTATTTCTGATATCCTGTATCTCCCTGTTCTATACCCTTTTCCTCTTTGGATGGCACTTCTTCCCCACTCCTGAAAATCTAGAGCTTATACATTCTAGTTTTTTATTCTCTATATAAACCTGTTTTAAGATTCTTCACTGATGGCATAGGAAATCTTAGCCTGCCTAGGTTTTGTAGATTAAGAAAAGTTATATAACATCAAAGTGAAGGGGTATAAGAATAGAGGTGGTATGTCAGATCTCAGACAACTGTAATAACAAGAGGAGAAATAGGACAGCAGTACCAGGGTCTGGAGCTCTTACCTCTACACTAGGCCAGCTATCACTATGTGGACAATTTTAATGCTGCTCCTACCAATCTGCTGAAATACTATGAGAGGAAGCAATGAGGTTACAGCTAGGTTCACTTATATGTGATCTAAATACCACCACCAACAGTAACTTGTCCCTTTTTGGTTACTAAAATTAAACCCATTTAGGGGATTCTGAGTGGCCAAGCTTGCCACTAGATTTCTCTTAAAGTCATCTACTTTAAAACTCATCATTAATCAATGGTAACATTTGTATCCCATGGTTAACAAACTCCTTAACCTAAGCATGTCTTCATCAATCATCAAGTCTTCTACTTCTTTTTAGTAATGCAATACTTATACAATTGTGTTAACTTTTGTGTTACAGTCAGGAGTTTGGGAAGAAAGATGTCAGTCAATGTTTTATTTTGTTATTGTACTTTAAGTTTCTGAAATCCTCAGAGGAGTAATGCCAGGATTAGACACCATGATCTCGTTAATGTCGATCAAACCAAAACAAGCACATTCATCTGTTAGAGGCCAATTTTTAAAAAATAGCAAAATAGCATAATTTTGTAATACTAGAGTTGGAAAAGACTTTGGGAAATTTAATTACACAACCTTATTCTACAGAGGAGAAAACTAAGTCATAGAGAAGTTCAGTGAAGGTGAAGGGAAAAAAATTACAACAGCAAAGGAAAAGATAATAGACCTATTAGTAGAATTCAAGATTCTCTCTCTCGAGCCAGGTCAAGACTTCTTCTTTCCAGCCCTTCTCTAGGCACAACAGAAAGAAAACACACACACACTAAAAATTCCCATGTTATCCCCCTGTAAGTTTTTTCCATTCGTTTTCCTGAGGCAATCTGTGCTTTCATCAACCCTATGATACTTTGATAAAGTATATAAACTAAGTCTTATTCGTGATAATCCTTTGCATATAGCATTTAGTAAAAGCCCAGTGATGAGGGTCTAGCTCAATGGTACATCTTGGATGAAAAAAAAACAGGATGAACCACCAGAAAGCAGAGCTCAGGATCAAGTTTCAAAGACAGGGAATGGTGGTAACCATGATTCTCTGTGATCACAGTGATCACAGACCCTCCTAGCCACAGCGTAGGAGAATATGAATAATCTAGAAGTTAACTGAGTTTAGGACCTATACCAGAGTGAAGCTACAGTCAATCAAACAAACTGGGGCCAACTCAGTTCATCCAGAAAGGGAATTAAGGTTGGGAGCAGGCTTATCCCAGTGACACCATAAGGTTATCACTGTGGTTCCAGGAAAGAGGCCTGCTTCTATCTGCCCTGGCCTCTGTTAACACATGCTGGTTACTAGAGAAAGGCAAATCGCCCCATGAGGTCGCAAACATCACAGAGGTACAGAGACTAAGTAAACTTCATACTGGTAAAGTAAGCCTCCTAACACTAATTATTTTCAATAGTATTTTATTAACTCAGCCTGTTATTTCAGAGAGGTACGACTTTTTATATACTAATAGATAAGAATGAGAAATCCACATTAATTCCACAAATGACCTACTGCTCTTTGAATAATATATTTTTCCTCAAAGTTTAACAACTCATTGAGTCCTCATAATTCATAGTTCTTTACTTTTAGGTCAGAGGTAGTACTGTCAGAAACCTAAAATGGAATGGCCCAGAGGGTTGTCATAAGGATTAAATAAGTAATGTTCTTAGAGCCTTGTCTGAAACATTAGTAAGCATTATATAAGCATTCACCATTGCTTTTGTTATTGTGATTATGACCCTTTGAAAAGCTGATGAAAACTACACTGGCAAAGTACGTATTATATCTAGGAAAGCCTTAAAAAGGGGAGCAGATTAAATATTATACTGTGTTGGTACATTTCTCTACTGAACGAAACCAATCATATTTTTGGAAGTACAGACAGCTGTATTCTGTACAGCAAACTGCAAATGCCATGGTAACCACTGTTCCTAGGCAATTGTAGAATTATGCGTGTGGTCCACTTTCTATATAATAAATATAAGAGGAAAATGGAGGGGAAAATAAAATGTGACAACCTGTGCAAATACATACTCTGTTAAAACAGAGGGTACAACCTTACATACTCAATGTAAAATCACTAAGATTAAAATTAAGTAAAATAGCAAAATATGTACCTGTACATTTCATAAGTATATGACAATATGTCATCTTATCTGCTTATAAACCATGATATACATTAGAATATAAAATTGGGTAAAAGATGACTAATGTAAAACATTTAAAAAGTTACGTCAGTTATTTTAAAACTAACACTCTAGGTATTAAATTTCACTTGCATAATACTAGATGGCAAAGAGTCTCCATTTCTCAATAGTTGAGTGTTTGTCTAAAGCAGGATGCAAAATGAGACAAAATAAAATGCCCAATGAAGATCACTTCTTACAGTGTTTCCAGCCACAATGTAATGTCCCAAACAAAATGATGTGCCATGCCCATAGCCAGGGGAAAAATGGATTGCTGTTGTATATTCATCATTCCAAGCGGCAGTCACACCAAATGTGCCAAATGAAAAATTCTCCAAAAGGTTCTGTGAATTCTATGGGTCAAGATTACCCAATGCTTTTTCCTGACTCTTCTTCCACTTATTCAAATGTAAAATCAGTTTATGAGGCTAATTTGTCAATAAGACCAGAACATCCTTTGGCCATTGATTTTATTAAATGTTCTCTTTATAAACTCTTGGTCAGCAGATACGGTGTAGAAACTAGATTTCTGAACTTAGATTTATCTGAGAATTCTAAGTCACTTTCAATTTAAGTCAATGTAATCGAATTTCTGACTTCCCATTTCACACATGACAATCTTATTGTAAATGACTATGTACATTTTATATAAGAATATATGTTATATGGGTCATATAAATAAAGCATTATCTATTACATGTCTTGTTACACAAATGGCATTTCAAATCATCAGGAAAAATCATATTTAAAAAATGCTCAAAAACTACCAAGAAATACTGCCAGAAAATTTCTAATGGGAAAGTTTTCTTTTCAAATGAACATTTTCATAGAGGATGGTATATTCATCTTTATAGGAAAAATGACATGAGACTTGAAATAATGTGAAAGAGGGTACAGAGAACTTTAGGGATATGAAAGGATACTGCAGCAATAATAGTAAAATATGTGTTCTTCAAAATGTATTCTTTAGATGGAAAAAATAATTTTAGATGCAGAAATATTCTAAGAAAGGTTGGGTTAAATCATTTGCTAACTTGGATCTTTGCTATCTCTGCTAACTTTGAATAGTCTTTGGAAACGGCACAATTAGTTTGTCAAAATTAGCTCAGCAAATCAACAGTCTTTTATGTGAGCATTTTCAGTATGAGCTCTAAAATACTCACCATCCATATATTTTAATTTGCTAATATTGAGAAATATCTTAGAAGAATGAGGCAAATTATTAAATGTAGACAGCCAAAAAGTATAAAATAAACGTGGTTGACAAAATTTTTCCTAAGCTACAGATTTACTGACATCAGTAAACCTTGACTAAGGCAAACATAGTTTCTGTGGCTCTTAAAAGAACAATAAAATGCATTAAAAACTCAAAATGAATAAAATTGCTAATTACAAAGCCCTTTGTCATGTGTTACTGACATTTATCTCTCTAGCTTTATTTACCCACATGAAGAAGCATTTTCTATTTCTCATGCAATGTAGCTATTTCCAGTATTTTCTTTCTGCTTTATTAAAAGGTGCTTTGGAGGAAAAAACTGGAAAAATTAGAATGCTGTACTTCTGTCAAACAGCGCACCCTTGTGGTTTATTTTGTATCCTGAACAATAAAAATTAAATAAAAGTGTGTCTAAAATTCACATACTTAGAACCAATTTGGTCATACATATTTTTCTTCCAAGTTATGTTTTCCTCAACATGCTATCATTTTCAATCACTAAAAATAGTGACATTTTACATTTTCAAATTCAAAACTAAATTGTTAAAATAGATACAAATGTTTATAGTGATAACGACCATCTTTGATTTTAAATTTAAAACAAGCAAGCAGTGAAATAAGTATGATTCACTCATAAATTCATATGTTTTGCTGAATTTCCTGAATATCTGCATCTGGCTATATAAACCATGCTTTTATTATTTTAAAGTTTATTATTATTTTTTAAAGACAGGGTCTCACCCTGTCACCCAGGCTGGTGTGAGATCACAGCTCACTGCAGCTTTGAATGCCTGTGCTCAAGTGATCCTCCCACCTCAGTCTCCTGAGTAGCTGGGACTGCTGCAGGCACACACCACCATGTCTGGCTGATTTGCTTTATTTTATTATTTTTTTGTAGAGGCAGGGGTCTTACTTTGTGGCCCAGGCTGGTCTTGAACTGCCTGCTTTTAAGTGATCCTCCTACCTCAGCCTCCCAAAGTGCTGGGATTATAGGCATGAACCACCAAGCCTGGGCTATAAACAATTTTAATTCAAGGATCATTTCTATTTATAAGCATTATGCAATGTACAGTATAGTTTAGTTGGACCTTAAGTTTTCAATATAACCTTATCTAAATTCTGGCTTTTCTATAAAAGCTTAAGAAATATATTGCTAAGAATTACATGGTCCAATTACCATAGAAGTAAATGTAAGCAATCTTTAAGTTATCCAAGTACTTCTGAAAATTTACCAGATATATGAATGACATACTAAAATTTTACGATATAAGTGTGACACATTCTCATTGTATATGCTGTACCTGGCTATGAAAGCAGTGATT
Organism: Piliocolobus tephrosceles; assembly: GCF_002776525.5. Taxonomy (NCBI): domain Eukaryota; kingdom Metazoa; phylum Chordata; class Mammalia; order Primates; family Cercopithecidae; genus Piliocolobus; species Piliocolobus tephrosceles. The sequence continues at coordinate 50,579,956 of NC_045444.1, forward strand.
AATGTTTACTTATCAATTCTCTTGAACACCTACCATGTTACAGAATTTTGCTGGAGAACACAATTCCTGCCCTCTGGGTGGGGAAAAGAAAAAGGCAAAATTTAACAATGCTGCAAGCATTAAGCCATAATACAACCCTAAAGTTTATCTTTAGAGGATGCGGCAAGTAAGTCATGTCACACCCATCAATGTAATATTATTCAATCCTTCAAAAAGGTGAAGCCCTTTATGAACTGCTAAGAATATCCAGAATAAATCATTCCATACCAAAAAGTAAAGTATAACATGCATGTAGCATATGGCCACCTGAGGAAAAAAAAAGTATTTAGCATGAATATTGGTTTAAATATGCATACATGATCTCTGGACAGACACACAAGAAACTGTTAATAGTGGTTGCCTCTGGGCAGGATAACTTGGTTGGGGATAGGGAAGGAGAATTTTTACTGTATTCCTCATTCTACCTTTAGAATAACATATACAACCTATATATAATGCAAATTAAGAGAAAATAAAAAGGGACAAGAGACACAAATTCAGAGAAAGTAAGGATTATTCTGTGCTGGAATCTTTCGAAAATTCTCCATGAATCTGATAAAAGAATAGACATCCTTTGGATGGGTAAGTAGAAATGAAGAAGATGGAAGTGGGGCCATTCCATTCTGAAAAGACAGAACACAAGATTTTGCATCAGCAACAGTAAGTCAAGCCTTCTGGTTAGAGATACAAGTATCCTATCCTATCCTATAAATGATGAGGAATTAAAAAGTTTAAAATTAAAATTGTGATCATTCTGTAGAGGATCTTGAATGCCCAGAAAAATGACAACAAGCTATGCAAAATTTCTGAACTGAGAAGTGATAATTAAGAAATACAAATGCAGTAGCTTGCCATGTTGAGTATTTCAATGACATGTTAAGTATTGGTTTTCTCTTTATACTCTGTCCTGGATTTCTCTACAAAACATGTCAGCAGAGGGAATAAAAGACATCATGAAGGGAGACGGAATGAAGGATTGGTCTCTAATTAGATGTAAAAAGAAAAATCAAAGCTGAGCTTGAGATTTTCAGTCTGGTAGAAAAACAATGATTTTGGTGTTAAATACATCTTCCAGGTAGTGATGAGTCAATAGCAACTGTGAATTCATACTGCAACTGGAAGAATATTGAGATTGGAATTACAAAGTTGATGTATAGTTTCCTAGGGCTGCCCTAACAAATTACCGTGACTGGGTGGCTAAAAACAACACAAATGTATTCTTCCACAGTTCTAAAGTCCAGAATCTCAAATCAAGGTGTTGGCAGAGTCATGCTTCCTCTGAAGGCACTAGGGAGAACCAACCCTCCCTTGCGTCTTGCAGCTTCCAGTGATTCCTGGTAATGGTTCGTTGTGACAGCATAATGCCAATTTCTGCCCCTGTCTTCACACTACCTTCTCTGTGTCTCTCTGCCTGTGTGTCTCCTCTTCTTATAAGGATACCTGTCACTGGATTTGGGCCCACCTCAAATCCCAGATGACTTCATCCCTAGATCCTTAAGTACATCTGCAAAAATTCTATCTACAAATAAAGTCAGAATCATAGGTTTTGGAGGGGTTAGAGTTCAGACATAGCTTTTGCAAGGAACATTATTCAAACCACCACAGTTGAGAACCATCAGCCCACAAACTCAAAAAAGAAGAGATGTCTTCTCTGAAAGAGTGCACAAATATAGACCAAGACCATGGATTTAGTACCTCCAAATTTAGAAAATGAATAAAATAGTGACAAGAAAAAAAAAAAAAAATACAAGAGGGCTGAGATATAAGAAGAGGCTGAAGACCAAGGAAGAAAAAGACAAATCAAGACCAAGGGGGTAATTAATCACATCAAATATATCAAGAAGTTAGTTGCAGAGATGCCTAGGAAGGTATGAATTTGTGTGTGCACTACAGCTTAATCACTATTATTTTTGCCATGAATAAATAAAACATAGTTCTTCAGCTTCTCTAGGGAAAAACAAATAATTATGGGTCCTACTGAACAATACATCAAAGAACTATCCAGATGTCCAGATCAAAAGAAAAAATAATTAGAAAATTGTACAAAGATGTGTAGTTTGCCAAAGGCAACATACTAAAAAAAAAGATTACTTAACACAGGGGCAGCAACTGGTCACAGAGCAGAGGGAGAGAATCAAAAGAAACAGCTTTCAGTGAGGTCATTGGTAGCGCAGCCCAGAATTTTAAGAAACAGACTACTAGAAAGACAACATAGACCTCTTGGGGAGCCAAGTACAAAGGAAGTTTACTGAAATAGATTGGATGAGGACAGCTAGAATAAAGATTTGTGAGCATGGGCTAAAGTATATTTCTATATATATTAATATATGCAAAAACGTAGCTACTCAAGAGTATAATTTACACTCTTATATGATACAACAACCCTAAAAATGCTACTGCTTATTGCAAATAAATTTAAAAGGGCTACAAGCACAAAACAAAGTCTTTGGGACCCTGACTTGACCCCTGCTTACCATGCTTAATTTCAATCTCTGTTTCTTGCTCAGGCCTAGGCAAGCCATAGTGTTCACATTCCTGCATCTCTGAACACGGTTCCTTTGCCTAATGCAATCCCACACATATTTTAAGAGTGAACTCAAGAATCATCTCTTCCGTGAAGATTCACCTTACTCTCAAGCAGTTACCCTGCAAATTCTTTGTCAGTATATGATTCTATCACTTGACAAAAACATTATCCTCTTGATTTGTGAGATTAGATGAGATTTTATGAGATTTTATACCACAAATACTAAATTAGACAAGAAAATCTTAATAGAAATAAGAAACTTAATGGATCATTTCCCAAGTACTGAGGTTAAGCATTTTCAAAATTAATTTCTATCTCTTTGAGTTGCACGTATGATAGTCGATAAACTACATTTTAAAACTATGGTTAATTTTAAGTCAAAGCAGCACAGTAATGTGTATTAGGTGCTTGGGAAGAGTTCATTTACTTTAGCATTGCCTTTACTAAGCTCCCGAGGGGGAAACAAAATCTTTCAACTAGATACAAGAAAACTTCTCAGCATCTCAAGTATCTCCAAATAAAATCTGCTCTCAAAGTTACTTAAATCATTCTGTCTGATTACCAGCAACAATATATACAGTCTCATCTTCAATTATATATACCTAAAAATTCATTTATTTTTCGCATGGATAAAGCAAGGAATATGCGGATTGTTTAGTAATGCAAAGTAGTTTGCAAATGGATCTCCACAAAATAGCAAACTCAGGGAAAATCTGAGATTAAAGGTGAGTAATAATAAGAAACTTTGAGAAAAAGGTACACATAGAACTGTGCTTTGAAGATAAGGGTGCATAAAGGCAACTGTGATATATTCTATATAAAAAGGCTCATTTTCTTTTTTCACTATGGAGTATCTATGTACTAGGTAGATACCAGGCTATTCCCTGGAGAATCTCAGTCAGGTCAAGAAGATACATGTGGTTAGAAACCCATGAACACAATTCAAAGACTGTGTTACTGTTTAAAAAAGAATTATTCAAAAATAAAGACTGTATTTCCATTCCTATTACATGCACCAAGCAAGAGCCCCTAGTTAGGCCTTAGTAAACCAAGACTTTAGGTTTTCGGATATTTTTTTCGCTTGAATGTGAAAGTTACTTAAAATGGACATTTATCTTTTACTGCATCACAGACCTGTACGTATACAGAAGATCTATTCCTAGTACCAATCTTAGAATGAGCTATTCATCTTATTACAGATTAGTAACTGTTACTAATTACCAACTGTTATAGGACTACTTCTTTCTAGTCTACCTAGAAAGGACAAGTTAGGTAAGAGGAAAAATAAATGGTACCCTGCCTCATCCAAAAAAACAAAATAGAAAACAAAACTACGCACCTTATCTCTCTCATCCACGCTCATGGATTTCATTATACAAGAAGCAGGCCTCTCTTGGATGTGTGCGAGGTCTTGGGGCACACTCTGAGACACTGGCATCGGAGGCAGTGGAGCCCGCCTCTTCTTGGGTGCATCCGATGGCAGGGTGTTGGAAATATATGGTTTGGAAATGGTATTGGACCTCGTAAAAGTTGGGCGGTGCTTATTTACTAGAGGGGTTGCAGGGGCACTGGCAGTCTGGTAAAGAATGACAAAGCCAAAATCTAGTAATTTCAAGATATTAGTAAAAAGCATTAGTAATTAAAAATATTTGAAGAATCTTACAACATGCAATATAGGAAAATACTTACTTGGTCCCGCTTTTTCTTACTGCGTTGAAAAAAACTGAAAAACCCTTTATTTTCTTTCTCCTTCATAATATCTAGGTTTTGTGATATTTGGCAGGACTCTAAAATAGAAGAAAAGCATCTTACTTTTGTACATGAGGTTGACTGTTCAATTCCAAGATTTCTTTCTCTTACTTCCCCTTTGCAAACTTATCTAATGCTAAAAGCTACTAATTATAGTCTACAAACAAGGCACTCTGCTAAGCACCTCAAATCTTATTAAGTTCTCAAAGCAACAAGCAAATATTGTTCCGATTTCACAGAAGAGGAAACTGAAGCTTAAAAAACTAAGATACATAATCAAGGCGAACACTCAGAAAATGACAGAGCTACACCACAAACTCAATTTTTTTGATTAAGAGTCTGTGTTCTATACAACATTTCAGAAGCGGAAGTAAAATAGAAAGGACACTTCAAATTAAACAAGATATGAAATTGCTACTACACAGTTTGTTCCTTTATTTTTATTATACTTTGCTCTCACAGCTAAACTACGTGAAATACTTTATTCTACAAAATGTGAGTCATTATAATTGCTCAGTACTCTGCTAAATGTTTCATAAAAGTTGTTTCTTTAATAGGGTGGGTCTCAACTGGGACCAATTTTGCCCTCCCCCCCAGAGGACATGTGACAAAGTCTGGGGACAATTTGATTGCCACCACTGGCAACAGGGTTAAGAGACTATGCTGTCAGCATTTACTGGGTAGAGGCCAGTGAGGATTCCAAACATAATACACTGCAAAAGACAGTCCCCAATGACAGAATTATCTTGTCCCAAATGTTAATACCTCAAGGTTGTATACATAATATTTATATAAAATTTTCCAAAAAGCATCTCCTAATATCAACTGAAGGGCCAACAAACAATGACACAGCCAATAGTGCTGGGAATCCCTGGCCCAAACTGGCTGTAAATTCTATTTCCTATTAAAAGAAACCATGACTACTTGAGAATGGTTGATTCTCTGTTGGTATCAAGGAATGTACAAGATAAGCTTGGGACATCTAGCCATACTAGAAAGAATGCTGTCAAAGTCTACCAGGTTGTGTTAAAAGGACTCAGGGACCAACTTGAGATGGTTTCTACCAGTAAAAGTAAGGATAATTTGGACATCATAAAAGTAACTCAATAAACTGAAACATGTCACATGTGTTTAATTTCATACATTCATAATGATACTAAAAAAAAAAAAAGCCTCTTTGTTCACCTTTGTGTTATGCTGGAGAACCACTCCATTATTTTAAAAACTGATGAAAGGAAATCATCAAACTTTTATTATATCTTTTTCTTTTTTATTTATTTATGGAGATGGAGTCTTTTTTTGAATCTCACTCTGTTGCCCAGGCTGGAGAACAGTGGTATGATCTTGGCTCACTGCAACCTCCGCATCCTGGGTTCAAGCAGTTCTCCTGCCTCAGCCTCCCAAGTAGCTGGGACTACAGGCGTGCGCCCCCATGCCTTGCTAATGTTTGCATTTTTAGTAGAGATGGGGTTTCGCCATGTTGGCCAGGCTGGTCTCGAACTCCTGACCTCAGGTGATCCACCCACTGTGGCCTCCCAATGTGCTGGGATTACAGGCATGAGCCACCGCATCTGGCCTATTCTACCTTTTTCTGATTGAATTCAACCTCTGTAGCAGTCATATAGCTGACATGGGGAAGCTTGCTTTTCTGGTAATATTGATTGCAATAGACTTTCACTATTTTTCGACTCCTAAGTAACTAAGATGTAGACAAAGATCATTGATGGCTAACATTAGAAAAAAAGAACTCGTTGTTACATGTTTGCTGATAGAAGTACACAGCAACTCTTGTGAAGTATTCTAGCCAAAATAATCTCTTGCCAAAATCTGATCAAGCCTCTAGATTTAACCATCAATTTACAGGAAATAGAGGGGAAATTTACATTGAAATAAAATTTCAATGACATTGGCAATAAGTTAAACACTAAGTGATACCACTGGAGGCAACAGTAAAAATCTGAACGTAGGAAGCTATAAGACAAATGACCTTGTTTCTTCAATAAATGAGTAGCGAATTTTTCTAAAAGCTTGGAAAAACAATGCGTGGTGATCTGTAAAATTCAAAAAATATTTCTTCTACCAAGCAACATATGGATTTTATGGTAAATCACAGTACAATTTCAATAACATTTGAAATAAAATATTGTGTATTAAAATTTGTGAGACATAACTGAAGCTAAACTAAGAGACAAACATCTAGTCTTAAATGCTTTTATTTAAAATACCTGCCTAAAAAAAAACCAAAATAAATTATGGCAAAATAGGGACTACTTCAGGAAAGGAGAGCTAGTTAACACCAAATAAATATAGTAATGCCTCAATAATATATGAAAGGAAACCTATTTTACAAAGTAAAACTTTTAAATCTGATGATTCAAATATTAAATAAGCAGCATACATTCTGCACAATGAGTTTCACAATGCTAGCAACTAATAATAACAAACACGTGCATAGCACTTTATAGTTAAAGTTTTTTGCATGCCTAATATATTTCTTAGAATGACCTTGTGAGGGAAGTATCAAAAGTTATCACTCTGAGCCCCTTTTCTCATTGGAAGATGCTAGCATTTACCCTGCACGATATAAAAAATATATATATATGAAAGCAGTGGTATTACTCCATTACGCTGTCAGTAACTATAAGTGAACAGAGAATTTTAATAACTTGCACAAAGACGAATAGGCATTAAACAGTAGAACTAAAACTGGTCTCCATTTAAAGATTATTTATATTTGTATTTTTGTTTTAGATTTGCCACTATTTCATTTTAAGATGGAATACACCACTTATTGCATATGGATGCACAATTAAATTTAGAACAGTAGATGAAAAATTCATATGGTTGTGCAATATAATAAATATAACCAGAATATTTTTTATTTTTATTTATTTTTCTGAGACAGTCTCACTCTGTCACCCAGTCTGGAGTGCACTGGCAGGGTCGTGGCTCACCACAGCCCTGACCTCCCTGGGCTTAGGTGATCCGCCCACCTCAGCCTTCTAAGTAGCTGGGACTACAGGCATGTGCTACCATAGCCGGCTAATTTTTGCATTTTTTGTAGAGATGGGGTTTTGCCAGGTTGCCCAGGCTGGTCTGAAATTCCTAGGCTCAAGCAATCTTCCCACCTTGGCCTCCCAAAGTGTTGGAATGATAGGGGTGAGCCACCATGCCTGGCCCACATGGTTATGTTTGGTGAAGAAATTTTCAGGTCATCCTCCACACTAGTTAGCCCTTAAGTTTTCACTTAAAGTTCTATATCAGGGATCATAGCAAGTCAGGTTAAACAGTAAGACAAGCAAAGCCTTGAGCTTACTTAGAAAAGCAACTCAAATACTGTAGTTTCCTATTTCTATTTCTAAAAAGCAGGCTAAAAATAATTGCATGGAAAGTTCTAAGTTTTCAAAATAGTATCAGAAAAAATAAGGAGGCAAGGGCATTGACAGCATTTGGATTGACCTTGTAGATTCTGACACTGTAAAGCTTTCTTAATTTTAATATTTCACTCTCTTAAGATTTATCCACAACATTTCATATTCTGAATAAACCACATCCTTCCATTACTGGAAGGGATATTAGAAATCAATACATTCGACAACCTCGAAATGAGGCCAGAAAGTTTATGGAATTTGCTTAGGATTAGGCAAAATTAGGAGTAAAGGTCAAGTACAAGTAACAAAATGTTGTTGCTAGAAAGAACCACAGAGACTACTATTTCTAATCTCTTATTATTATGGAAGTAGAAGGTGAGATTTCAATAACACATAATATATGCAGTTTGTTAAGGCTTGTTTTTTTAGTAAGCTGGTAATTATTAGGGTAATCAATTATCTGAGACTTTTCTTAATGGGTGAAAGAAGATTTCTACAATTTATTATTGGACAATTTTTAATACAGTTTTTCTCTATGAAAGGAATGCATGCCCACTATGTAATTCTGTATTATAAAGAAAATAAATAATTAAAAAAAAATCACCTACCATAACCCTACCACCCAAAGGTAACCACTATTGAAATTTTTTATGTATTTCCTTTCAGCAATTTCATATAAAAGCATTTATTCACCTATTGTGTTAAACACACTTATATGGTATAAAAGCTAATTCAATGTAAGCATTTTCCATGTTATCACAAAATATTCACAAACAATGACTGCAAAATTTCATATGGTTAATATAACATCATTATTCTGAATTACTGTTCAGTGAAATAATCTGAGATGCTTCCTTGTTACTACCAAGCTATTAGTATTTGTACCCAATAAAGATCCTAGCAAATCATTTTTCCTTGTATGACAGCAAAGAATATGTTTTCCCACACTGTTAGAACAATTTTTAAACATTTGTTGAAATGAAATTATTATAATTAAATGTGGAAATCAAGGGGAAGGAACCTATAAATTTTTTCAGGAAATAAAACCCAAATATTTTCTAGGTTAAAATCTCTTACAGAATGAACATATTAGTGATGTTAAGAAAAAGTAAAATTAGAAGCTTATTTTCAATATATCCAATTTCATGTTATAATTTGTTTCTACTGATTCGTACATCTTACCTTGTAAAGGTGACTTACTGAAGACAGTAACAGAAGTGGCTACAGAAGGAGGGGTATAAAAGAGGGTAAATTGACTGTGAAGATGATGTTTGTTCAAGTATAAAACATCACTGAGTTGAAAAAGTAGTTTATGGATTATATAAAGCCACAACACCTCAGGACAAATTTTGAAGTCTCTATGCAAAGAGTATGTAAATAATTGTCAGCTTCACTAAACTTTTATTTCGCTTAGTGAAACAGATTCATGTTGAATAAATGTTTGCATTTGTCTACTAGACATCATACAAACCAGCATTATCTAAGATCTCCAAATTTTAATACATTACATCATTTCTATAGATTAAAACTGGAAGCTATTTCAAAAATTTTTTGAGTAAGATTGATTCATTTCATAAGCCAACTTATTTTGGTGTTGACCTTAGAAAAAAATTGGCAAGAAACTTCCAAACTTGAATGATAATTAAGACTCAGACAAAATCATAATGAGTCTACAGTAATTCACACTTGATTAGAATAACAACGAATTTACATGTAAATTTTTATTTTCTGTTTAAGCCTCAAAGCCATGAAGAATTAAGTTAAATCCTACGCCCCTCCAAAAAAAAAAATCAGAGAAAGAAAAAATATAAAATGTAGATGATGGCTAAAAAGACAAGTTTTAATTCCAATTTCAATAACTGAAATTAAGTTAAATATTATATTTAACTTGATTTATATTTATTAACATTTTGTTTTCTTATTCCTAATGCCATGCAATTACTTCTATCTATAGGACCCATTAACTGTCATTATGAACTTGAGAATACCTACATGCAAACACAATGCACAAAAATATACAAATATATACATCCCACTAAATAAATAAAATAGAAGCCTGTCTTACCTCTGTTGACATCCATTGCATATAATTCTCTTAGTCCCAGGTCATTAAGAGATTTTGTCAAGTCGAGGGGCTCCTGCGATTGATAATCTTTCAACAATACTGTATGCAACGGATCAAACTCACATTTGCTACATATAATAGGGGCAAGCTCTTGAAGTGATGCGTGTGGACTCACTCTCACTATGGTCTTCTGTGTTTTCTTAAAATTAATCACTACTCTCACGGTTTTCTGAAACACAGATTAAAGCCATACTTGTATCATAATTTACTGAAACAAACATTCTACAATAATGTCTAGAATAATGAGATAACCTACAGTTACATATTCTTTTTTTTTTTTAGACAGAGTTTCGCTCTTTTTGCCCAGGCTGGAGTGCAATGGCGCCATCTCGGCTCACCGCAACCTCCGCCTCTCGGGTTCAAGAGATTCTCCTGCCTCAGCCTCCCGAGTAGCTGGGATTATAGGCATGCGCCACCACCCCGGCTAATTTTTTTGTATTTTTAGTAGAGACAGGGTTTCTCCATGTTGGTCAGACTGGTCTTGAACTCCCGACCTCAGGTGATCCACCTGCCTCGGCCTCCCAAAGTGCTGGGATTACAGGCGTGAGCCACCAAACAGTACTTTCCTATTTTGGCATGAAATTCTCTTTTTGATTAATGTTACTTCCTAAATCCAAAGCAAGATCTTAGAAGCAAACACATTAGTTTATTTATTAAATAATCCAACAATTCTATAGTAAGATTTTAATTAGATTTTAAACTAAAAAAGAACAAACTAGCCTCATATCTAGTACCACTCATATTTTCACTTTGTTCCTTAAAATATTTACTTTAAAATTAGCAGATATACATAGTACAAAATTATGTATATTTTATCCTACCCTTTGAGGAATATTTATCTTTCAAATAATTTCTCTATTGCCTCAATAAAAAAAAAGGGGTATTTTGGTTAAGTCACTAAAATTTTGTATCTGTTTGAAACATTATAAATGAGATAATCCATATGAAAAGCTTAGCAAACTTTCTGGCACATAGTCATTAATCAATAAGAGAACACTGACTATTGTGATTAGCTTTTGTTGTTGTTACTATTACTACTTTGGCTAATTTTAATATTTTAGTAAAGAATATTAAAATGTCTTAATTAGATATCTAGTACTGATAATTTAAAATTACTGGGAAGATTTTAAGCATCTCATCATGTAATTGAATTAAATCCTATATGGAACTTAGCAATATGAGACTATACTAAGTGAAATGTACATTTTGCAAGTCCTTCAAGACATTTACTCACAAAACTAAAACCCTCTGTATAATCCCACGCAATAGCATAAATATAACCATTTCCACCTAGAAAAACAGCAGGGATAGGTAATAAACACCTAAACAGAAACAAATACCTAGACAGAAGGCAGTCCAATATCCTAACACATATTAATAATATTAAATCATATATTGCAGAAAGCAAGTATGTTTTAATATTTTCAAAAACTCAACTTCTTTGAAAAAAGCTTCATAACAACATGAAGAAAATGCAAGAATATGTATATTTAAGTCACATGTAGCAATTTAATATATAAACTTTTATATATATTATAAAATGAAAATGGTTGATGTTCATAATGACAGAGAATTTGTTGAAACCCGTAAAATTCTACCCTATTGCGTATAGCAATAAAATAATTTTAATAAGGACTGATGATATTAGAATGATGTGGTTAAAAATTTTTGCATGGAATTTGTACATTAAAGAAAATGGAGTTAATGTGCAGCACACATTAATAGTTTAGATGTTATTAATTCAAACACAATGAAGAGTTGGAAAACAAAACAAAAACACACACACAAATAGATGTTAGTAAGTTACGACTGCTGCTTACCAAGTATGCAGAAGCCAAAATATTACTTTAAGAAATTCTTAGATGAATTTGCATGAAAAGATTCTAAAACCTTCCTTTACAGATAAAATACTTTTTTAAAAAGTAGCTTAAAATACAAATCATTCATAATTGTTACACTCTTATGCAATCATATTAGATATCATTTTAGAGCACTTCAATCTAAAGTTTTGCCCAAATTCTATTGAATCCAAGGATCAATAACCAACTGAATCCTAAACAAAGTGGCCTAGAAAAACATACCTATGTTCACATCAAATTTGATCAGGAAATTCCATTTTCATTTCACTTACAATGAGCTTCTAATGACTGAAAAATCAACTTAATATTTTAGCCATAAGATACCAAAATATATAATGGAATTCTTACCTCTGGTATTATAGGTGTAGGTTTTTTCTTATCCAACATTTTTGGCTTTAAAATTACCTTCTCTACCTCCAACATTCCTATTGGTGTGTTTGGCTTAAATTTAATGTGGTTCTGTTCAGCTGACAACAGATCAATTGTGTAACTTGATGGATTTAAGTGATACTGTGCACAAAGGAATATCAACAAGTCCATCATAGGTTTACTGTAAAACAAGAGTATTTCATTACCTGTTATTATTTTGAGGATTTTCTTAGAATGCTTGTCTTCAATAGATAAACAAGGCTACAAAATAGTATTTGGAAAAGTAGCTTAAAATTTGAGCTACAGGCCAAGCTAGAGGCCAACACAGGAAGACTGCTTGAGCCCAGGAGTTGGAGACCAGTCTAGGCAACATGGCAAGACCCTGTCTCTACAAAAAATTTTTAAAAATAGCCTGCTGTGGTGGTACGTGCCTATAGTCCCACCTACTCAGGAGGTGGAGGCCAGAGAACAACATGAGCCCTGGAAGATGAGGTTGCAGTGAGATGAGATCACACCACTGTACTCCAGCCTGGGCAACAGAGCAAGACCCTGTTATCATCATCATCATCATCATCATCATCATCATCATCATCATCATAACAAAAATAATATAACTGCAAAAAATTGAACTACAAGATATTTAAACAGACAAAATTGTAATAGTTAAAAAGTCCTGGGATAGTCAAGACAGCATGGATCCTAGTGTTAGTTCAACAACTACTTTTATGTTTTACCAAATTGTTTCCAAATTATAAATTTCAGGAGGAGTCCTTTCCTTACCCAAGAGCAGTCCTTCACAACACATTATTTGTAATACAATATTGGCAGTCTTTAGCTGATGAATTGGTTACAAAGTTCTCATAAGAATGAAGCATTTGGAACAAGCACCACCACCTTTGCGACTTTAGAAAACAGACTGTAAATACCTACATAGGAAGTCCACAAAATCCTAAAGGGCATAGTACAAATTCTTTAATCATTCAAAGGTTATGAATATTCTCTAGGCACTGGAATCACAGTACAAGTATTATAGTATATCTGTTCTCATAGATCTAACACTCTACTGGATGTACTAAACCAAGTGTCAGCAAACCACAATGTGCAGGTCAAAATGGGCCCACAGTCTGTTTTTGTAAATAAAGTTGTATTATAAAATAGCCATGCCCATTTGTTTACATGACGTCTCAGGCTACTTTTGTGTTAGTTACAACAGCAGAATGGAGTAGGGTGACCACACCTACTATACAGGCATAGCCCACAAAGCCTACTATTTTTACTTCCTGGCCCATGACAGAAAAAGTTTATCAGCTCTTGTGCTAGAACATAAAATAGAAATAAAGTAAATGCATGAGATAATTTCAAATAATGAATGACTGTTTAATACTATTGGTAATACAGGACTTAGTTCTATAGAAACTTTCATACCTAACTTGGGATTCAGGGATACTTGCCAATTTTTTGCTTCCCTTTCCATAGACTCTCATTGTTGACACAGACTTATATTTTCATTCATATCATCAACAGAACAACATAGTCTCTGAGTCTTTCTTAATACTGTCAGCCCTTAAGGAAAGCACACTAAAAAATCTTTGGTATCATGTGCTTTCCCCAAATGTCAGGTGATCCTAAGCTGCTAGTTCATACTTGAGAATAAGGCACTGAACTGCAGTGTGAAAATCCTATTTTTATGGCTGGAGGTGTAGGTTCATGGGATTCACTTTAGGGTAATTGGGGAGCCAGACATCTGCATCCCACCTCAAAAGGGAAATGTACATATTAGTAAAAAGTTATTCTCCAATTTCTTGACCAGAGATATAAACCTGACTACTGGCTTTTGGGAACTTGACAGGGAAATGGGGCTAGAAATCCCGCCATTCGGTATGCCACTTTTATTTTAGTGCCTCTGTTTTCATATGGCACGTCACCCTCAGTACGCTCCCAGGCCTGCAGCCCCTCTGATGCAGTTCTTCCAGACAAGGAGTCTCCTGCAGAGGTGGGGAAGGACTCACTCTTGGACACTGTGTGGTCTTGAAGTCAAACAACACGTTACATAGATTTCAGATCATCCCGTGTTCAGCCCCCATTTCTACTTTCTGTGGTCGCTGCCTACTCCTGGGCCAGTCCAATCTTTATTGGATAAGGAGTATGTTTCTCAACGGTCCCTCACACCTCCCTTCTCCTCCCCCACATACAAGTAGCACCCTATTACTTGTACATATATAAAGAAAAATAAATAAATAAAAGGCTCTAAGTCCCTCAATTAAGAAACAAGTCTCAGGAATACATTTCAATTCTCAAAATACATTCCCTGTGTCTTTATTAGATGGTTGCATATTTAAGAGTTTTACATCCTTCTTTTGAGCCACAGGCTATGCCCATAAATGTATCTATATTGCCCATGTTTTGGCTTTAAACAGTACATTTTTAATTTCATCCAGAGAGAGACTAGCAAAACGGTCTTGTGGAAGTTGATTTTTTGGTAATATGGTACTCTACAAGAGCAACTGGATGGCACATACTAATTCTAGACTTGGAAATAGTACTTTCTTTGATAGTAAATAAAGTTAAGAAGGATTAGGTAATGTCTAGTTAAATACAATTATAAATACAGTTTAGCTGGAGGAGGAGAGAACTTTCATTGCCAACTGACTGGGTAACTGTCTGCTGTTGTCTATGAGTAAATGATGATACATGCAGACTGTATTTCTTTTTCTTTATATATAAATGTGTCAAGTAATAAATGTAAAAACATTGACACTTATTCTTCCAACATCTTTTACTTCTTAAATATACAGTTTTCTTGAATCTCTGCCAGAAATACATAAGTTAACAAGACAAATGGCTGGGGGCAGTGGCTCACGCCTATAATCCCAGCACTTTAGGAGGCTGAGGCGGGCGGATCACGAGGTCATGAGATCAAAGCCATCCTGGCTAACATGGTGAAACCCCGTCTCTACTAAAAATACAAAAATTAGCTGGGCGTGGTGACAGGCGCCTGTAGTCCCAGCTACTTGGGAGGCTGAGGCAGGAGAATGGCGTGAACCCAGGAGGCGGAGCTTGTAGTGAGCTGAGATCACGCCACCGCACTCCAGCCTGGGCGACAGAGCAAGACTCCGTCTCAAAAAACAAAACAAAACAAAAATACAAACAATTATTAAAGTTTTGTTTTCTTTTCATCCCTATTTTTGTGCCGTAATTATCATCCTTTATGTACAAACATATAAACGTTAAAAAATACATTTTTGATTTTTTAAAAAAGAACACTTTGATACTTTGTGTAGAAATATTGGTATTTCTGTGACAAATTAATTTTCTAATCTAATAAATCGGGTGGACAATTGGTCAAGAATATTAATATAATGGCCTATTCCCTCAGTCACTTTATTTATCAAGAAACTTTACACACTATATCAGATTTCATAAGAAAAAATTGCTGACTATATCATGACCTTTGAACTCAACACTGCCTACATGTTTTCTACTAAAAATGCCTCTTTTAGAGGCAACTGAAAACCACAGAACTTCTTTATGACTTTATTCTCTCACTTTATAATTCCAGGTCCAATTCTTTATTCAATAATTTCAGAAGCCAAATTTGTCTTGAAAGTATTCCTATTCCCAGACAGATAAATGCAGCAATCCAGAAAGTTCTGCAATAGACATAATTTCATATGTGAATTTAATACTGCATATGAATTGTTTCTGGGGAAACAACTGAATTTTCAATAAGTGGTACTGGGAAAACTATCAGATGAAAAAGAAAAGTTGTGTATCTAACCTGATTCCTTACAACATAGTAAGCTCCATGTGGACCTTTATGTGGTTTGTGTTTTACAGTAATAAGCCCAATGGAATCTTCTGCACCGATGGAAATGCTCTATATCTGCACTGTCCAACACAGTGGTTACTGAGCTAGTGGACTCCCAAACCAAATTTTTAATTTATTCAACTTAATTTAAATTCAATGTAAGTAGACACATTTGGTGAATGGCTGCCATACTGGATAGAGTAATTCTAACACGCTGGTTCTCAAGGTGTGATACATAAACCAGCAGCATCTGCTGAGAACTGGTTAGAATGCAAATTGTCAAGCCCCAGCCCAGATCATTAATTCCTCTGGGAATGGGAAACAGCAATTTGTGCTTTGACAGGCACTCCAGCCTATTCTGATCATACTGTAGTTTATGAAGTTTATGGAACTCTGATCTAGAGAGAAGAGAAAAAAGAAACAAGTAAAATATATAAAATATCAGGTGGTGATACATGCTCTGATAAAAAAATAAAATTTAAATAAAAAAAAACAAGGAAAGAAGTTAGGAATGTCCTAATTGAAAAATGACACCAGAATAGAGAGACCTTGAAGGGCCTGGGATATCTGGGGAAAGATAGCTTTGACAAGTACAAAAACCCTGAGGCAGGAATGCGCTCTAAGTGTTTAAAGAAAAACAGAAACTAGTCGGCTAAGGTGAAAACAATAGGCACGAAATCCGTGATAATCTTGTAGTGTTTAAAGGCCTTTTAAGTGAAGACTTGAGATTTTACTGAGTGAGACAGAAAGCCTCCAAACAGTTCTGAGGAGTGATGTGATCTACTCCACTTTTTAAAAGGATTACATTCTGGTTTTTGTATTCAAAATAGCCTGGGGCAGCAGCTACAAGGTTATTGCAAAAATTTAGGTGGAAGATGGTGGAGGCCTGGACTACTCAGATTCCAGATACATTTTGTAGGGAGCTGATAGGATTGAGGCTAATGCAGAAAGGAGACAGAGACAGAAAGAGGAGCTAGCCAGTGGAAAGGGGCCAGGATTGGAGGGACATAACAAAGTGGCAGGGTTGCTGAAAGTAACCAACAGGAAATCTAAAATGCAAATTTCAATGGACTGCTATGTGATGTGCTTACTGTAACTCTACAAACCATCATTCTATATTATTACATCACAATGAATTTTGGGTAGCCTTGGGAGGTGTCAAATAAAGGATGAAATTTCAGAAGTAGAAACTGAAAAATATGAATCCAGAGGTGGTGAGACATAAAGTCAGAGCCAGAGGTGGCCCTAAGAACGTAAAACTCTTGGGAGTTTATGACAAGATTATAAAGGGGATTGAACCTTCCACAGGAAGTGGAACAGGGGTTCAGGCCAATCTTACTTAGACCTTAAGCAGCAGAGTGACCTCAACAAGTTATCTGGGTTCTGTGTGTACATGGATGTGAGCTCCCCTCTAGCAGGACCACATCTTAGTAATCTGTAGGTACCTGGCCAGGTCCCTGTTGTCGAATGAGGAATTTAGAGAAAACAGTGATTTATTCTGTTTGAAAGTCAATGGGCTCAAATGCATAGTAGACTAATACAACTGACACATGAGAAAGCATACTTGTTGAAAGGAGATTCACATGCTTTAGAAAAAAATAACATGGTGAAAGCTCTGTTGTTTTTTATAATTAATAAGCTTGTTTTGCCTAAGCCATATCTTTACACAAATGTGAAACATACACATTAAATAGGGTTAAGATCTTTTCCAAAAACAGCCTCAGACTAGTTTGAATGCTTTAAATATTTAATTGAAGCCTCAGCATTCAGCACTGTAACACAGGAAAGCTGACCCTGACCACAAGATTTTGAGGTTGGGAATTACTGACTGTCTAGCTTTACCATAAAGGAGTCATAACGCCATAAAAGTCGCACATTAACTTTTAAGCAGGTCCTGCATCCAATGGAGTTGCCGCTGGGGTTAACTAGTCACAAAGTGCACCCACAGGAAATAAAACCATCTCTTGAATATACCTGGATGCCAAACTACTTCTGCCAAAGATAACAACTCTGGTTGGATAATCATCCCCCAGCCGATGCACCTGAAGGCAGTTGGCTAATGAGTTTGACCACGGGATCACCACAGAAAAGACGCCAGTCTTCCTGTTCCCTAAGGCGGGAGCACACTTGAGCAGTCCATCTAAAACCTGAGGCAAATTATTAAAAGTGGAAAAGGACTGAATGAACATTATAATCACTCCTCTATATTATTACACCACATTGAATTTTGGGTTATTTTATTACTCAGCAGAGTCTGCTTTGCATTAACAGTATTTACAGAATTTTTTCTCTTGTAAGATAATATAATAATTTTCTGGAGGGCAGAATTTTTTTTAAGACTCTAAAAGCTCTTCTTTGAAATGAAGAAATCCCTATGAGATTTCCCACTTCTTTCAGAAATAGATAACAATTCCCTGTATTAGTTTCATATCTGTACCTTGTAAGTGCACACCAACAACCCAATTATACATACCAGTAATCGTACAGAAATCTTAAAACATTCTCTATTGCTGCTGTTTATCAATCTTATGCTAACCCATGTAATTCAGTAATGAGTTCAGGAATGAAGCAGTGCTCTGTCTGTGTGTGCAAGAAATGAAATGTACCAGGTACACAAAACAACTAGACCCAATCTCAAAATTGAGAATGCTTATTATGCTATAAGAAACATTTTGAAGAAAACACATGAAATTAAGATTTGAAGATAATTAGTAATAGGTCAGATTACTAAGCTGATAAGTTCTTAACATACTAAAAATAGATATTACTAAATGTAAAAAAACCCACAATTTTTAGAAAGTAACCACTTTGGACTCTATCTGGTTGTTTATCTTGGGTGTTATACTCAGAGCTGATTATAAATAATTACCATCATAAAAATGGTGATTTAAGAACACATCTACTAAACACACATACATGCCCCTTATAAAAACAAAAATACTACAAATACATCTCACTATAATTGGGACAATTTGAAAATCGACAAAGGATAAAATTTTATTGACATGAAAGATGGAAATTATTAACTGAAAAAAGCAGGTTACAAATAGCATGTACAATATAATACCATATTGTTGTAAAAAAGAAGAGTGTACATTCAGATGTGTGTACATACATATGTGTATACATAGATGTGCATGCCTAAGAATAAAAGGCTAGACACTACAATGTTAGAACTTGCAATCTGCCTACTTAATGAAATTGCATTTACAATTTTTTGGCTTATCTGTATTTTCCAACTTTCTAAAACATCTAACTATTGCAACTGTAGTCACAAAAATTTAAAAACTAAAATTAGGGCTGAGCATGGTGGCTCACATCTGTAATCCCAGCACCTTGGGAGGCCAAGGCAGGACATCACTTGAGCCCGGAGTTTGAGGCTGCAGTGAGCTACGATCACACCACTGCACTCTTGCCTGGGCAATGGAGTGTGACCTTGTCCCTAGAAAAATTTAAAAATCAAATTAAGTTAAAAATCTGAAATTAAAAAGGGTCATTATTATAAAGCGTAGATGCCAGGAAAGCAAAGGGAAGAGGGTAGCCCTGCCAGGAACAATGTTCTGAGGACATTTAGGAATATTTTGTCACCCCTTTCCCAACCAGGGGAGCAGGCAGGTGACAGAGGCTGACATTCTCCTGGGCTCAGAGCCATGGGGGATATGGGAGGGCAGTGACAGAACCTAGATGACAGGATGATTAAAAACTCAAATAGTACCGATTAAAAACTCAAGTAGTACTGTTATGTTGAGGTACTTGCACAGTTAAAATGCCAACTTTTGTTTTAAGCAATCACAGCAGAATAAGGATCTACACCATAATTTAAGCATCTTGTAGAGTTAAACACGGTTTGTACCACCCTATAGATGTTGGGCAGTTTTTTAAAAATTACCCTATTATATACATATATTTATCATACATTTGTCATTACTAGACACTTCTCAAATATAAATATGACGTGAACTTCAGAAATTTTTCTAGATCCATACTATTCTGTTACTTTTTTTTTTTTTTAGCAAAAACCCCACACTGATCCAACTATGAAAAAAATGATCTTGTCATTTTTTTCATCGTCTACTTTTTCCCAATAGGTGGCGCTGTAATCCATGTAAAATGCTCCCAAGCTCCTTAGCGGACCCACCCTACGCCAGTCAAAGCCGCGGGCTTAGGCTCAACTCTGCTGTAAATCGGTGTTATGGGACAGGCAAATCAGGCCAAAAAGCATGTGTGACATGTCTCTGGGTTATTTTATGGGAAAAGCCCAGAGAGGTGAGGTGACTTGCTTAAGATCACACAGCAAGTCTAGAACAAACTGTAACTTCTAGTTGGGACTTCTAGCTTGGAGTTCTGTGCTTTCTTTGTGTTTTCAATTATGACATCTCACGTGTGCTCGAATCAAAACAAATTCCTGTTTGTAGTAGGTGCGTAAAAGAAATTTCTTCTTCTGTTATAAATGGTGCTTATTTCTTCCTCCCTCTTGTAGTAAAGAAAGTGTGATAGCATGGCCATAGAATGCTGTCTCTACAGGCTAAGAAGGATTCGTGTTAATCTTATCAGATTTCCCAAATTGAACATTTTGCTTTAAAAGTTTAGCCTGGAAAAAGGAAAGAGAAGAAAAAGGAACTAATATCTATTCAGTGAGGAATAATTACCTATGAAGCAGATACCCGAATATAAGATGAAGACCTAGAATAATATACAAATGTACCCACATACTTCCTTATTCTATATGGTTTCTATATCTGTTTAGTCTATAAGCTCACTTTCATTAAAAATTAACTTTTCCCAAGTACTAGCAGACACCACTGCTTATGCTGTTGTGAAGTACAGCATCTTCTGAGAAGAAGAGCCACCAGTTCTGTAACAGTAGTATCCTTTAATGTTCATTTCTAGAAAGCCAAAGAATTGCTTTGTCTGGTGAAAAAGATGTTTATCGATTATATACACGATACACATACACACAGAAACAGGTTGAGTATCCCTTATCCAACGTGCTTGAGGCAAGAAGTGTTTCAGATTTCATATTTTTTTTGGATTTGGAAATATTTGCATTATACGAGTTAAACATCCCTAATCTGGAAATCCAAAATCTGAAATGCTCCAATAAACATTTCCTTTGGGCATCATATTCACACCAAAAAGTTCTGGAATTTGAAGCATTTGAGATTTTGGATTTGGTACACACAGTCTACATATACATAGATGCACACATTTATATATGTGTGCAAACATATATACATACACATAGACATATGTACACATACATCTATACCACACTGTATCTTATATATAAATAAAATATTTTAATTCCTCCTTCTTTCAGTCCAACCATCCATGGTATCAGGATACTTAGAAATGCCCAAGAGTTTTCAGGTTAGCATGGCAAGCCCCCTTAATGTAAGCAGGGGCTCACAAAGGCAAGATAGTGGAGACATGGTGACTTTTGGTTATTAAAGAGATGGCATCACTAAGTCCTGGTACCAAAAATAGTTGAGCTGGCAGATGGCTGCCAACCTAATTCACGATAGTCAGTTTCTCCCTGAGCATAAAGTCTATGAACACTTCCAACCCTACTGTGTTCCCTAATCTGAACAAGCTCTTTTGTGAAAATCAATGCACAAACAAGTGCATTCTTCTGAAGATACCACTGTGCACTTATATTCCCCAAACTAGAACATCCTGAGCCCACCTTGTGCTTGAGATGTATGAGGAGGACTTTCCAAAAATATTCCCCAACAATACATTTTGAGTGGGAAAATTATTTCTGGAAAGTGAAGTGAGGCATATAAGTTTTGGAAATCTGTATTTCCGTCGAATACTGATACTATTCTTCACTGTAAAGGCATAAGAAATAATACTATACTATCAAAATAAATATACAAGAAATATTCAGACAAATTCAGAAAGGATGGTCTCAACAAACTGCATTAAAGTCTTTTCAGAGTTACATATAGAACTCTGCTTATCTAAGAAACCCTCACACACTTAAAATTACTTTCCTTAGTCCCCCACCAAATTCTTGTATTATTCTGTTGAGATTTTTCATATTCCTTTTATATGGTAGTAACAAAGCCATGAAGAAATTTTATTTTTATCATTGAGTCTTCCCATTAGGTAGTTAACATTTATCAGTAGTAGTACATAATTTTCTATTTGAACATTCCTTTTTGTTGTTATTAAACAGTTTTGTGAAACAATAGGTCAGCAGCAGCTGTGACACTCAAGACATCTCTAATCACACTATAAAGATATCCCAAGTCACACTTTTAAGATATACCACGTCAGACTCTTAAATATCTTGGATCACATTAAGATATCCCAGAATCACACTCCCAAGATACTCAGAGTCACACAACTACTTTAAACCACAAGCACTTAAAATAGAAAATTACAGGAGTTGGTTTTTTGAAAAGATCAACAAAATTGACAGACCGCTAG